>NW_007258909.1:337018-351383 GCF_000164805.1 Carlito syrichta | reverse complement strand
AAAAAAAAAAAAAAAAAGGAAGTACTGTTAGAGGATGAATCCTTAATTTGACGCATATTTGAAAGGTGTTAGGTAGAAGGGGAAGGTCTAAGAAGGGATGGCAGTAAAGGCTGGAAGATGAGAACATAGAAAATATTTTTAAAATCATCATTGCTGGGGTCCTGAATCTTAGGTTCCAAATTAAGAGTGGAAACTATTCCCCACCCCCCTCTGTCATAGCAAAGTAGCATGCAAAATTATTCTTGTAACATAAAAATGGAAAAAAATGTGAAAAGGAATATGTCCAGACCTGGTGGGAAAATGAGCCTAAAAAGATTGGTACAATGTCTTTTTTATAAAAAAATGAAAATTGTCCATAATTTGTTTCAATGTCCTTTTTATAAAAAAAATGAAAATTGCCCATAATTTGTTTCAATTGAAATTCAGCGCAGCTTAATTGGAGCTCAGTGCAGCTTAATTTCTTTCTCTCTGATGAAATGTGTTTATTCTCACTCTCTCTTTTTTTTTTCTTTCGGTGTCTCTGTTGCCCAGACTGGAGTACAGTGGCATGATCACAGCTCACTACAGCCTCAACCTCCTGGGCTCAAGCTAGGACTACAGGTATGTGCCACTACACCTGGCTAATATTTTTGTTTTGAAGAGATGAGGTTTAGCTCTGTTACCCAGGCTGGTCTCATACTCCTGGGCTCAAGTAATCCTTCCTCCTCGGCCTCCTAAAGTGCTGGGATTATAGACTTGAGTCCCTGCACCTGGCCTGTTGTACCCATCCTTGTGCCTGTGTTTATCCAGTGTTTTGCTCTCACTTATAAGTGGGAGCGTGGAATATTTAGTTTTCTGTTTTGGTGTTAATTTGCTTGAATAATGGCCTTTAGCTATATCCATGTTGCTGCAAAGGACATTATTTCATTCTTCATGGCTGTGTAGTATTCCATGGTGTATATGTATCACATTTTCTAATCCATTCTACTGTTGATGGACATCTAGGCTGATTCCATGTCTTTGCTGTTGTGAATAGTGCTATGATAAACATACAAGTATGGGTGTCTTTTTCCAAAACACTTCTATTACTCATCCTTGAAATAACTGTGCTACATACATTTAAGAAAGGTGATAATAAAAAGCAAGATAATAATTTACTCAATTTCTGGCGAATCAGAGAGTGGGGTCATGGCAGTGGTGGGTGGAATTAGGGAAAGTTTGCAAAGAGAAAAGGTCAGGTGCCTCCTCCCACCCCACAGTTGAGTCAGTGTCAAGTAGGGCAACTCACTGGGTGCTTTCCTATCGCGTTGTTTACTGATTATTGTAGACTTGACGCATTTTTATTTGACAATCATTTGTATTAATTCCCTCCATTTTCCAATCTGCTTATTCCAGTTTAGGGTGGCCAGAGCCCATCCTGGTAGCTCAGGGCCCTGGATAGAGTCCTGCACAGTGCCACTCACACACACCCACGTTCACTCACACTGGGACCACAGAGACACGCTGCTTCACCTCATGTGCACAGCTTGGGATGTGGGAGGAAACCTAGCACGCGTGGGGACGATAAGCAAGCTTCACACAGCCGGTGGCCCCTGCCAGGAATTGATATTTTTTTCTCAACAACATTATAATGAAATGATGTTGAACAAAACAACATTAAATGAAAGTGTTATTTAAGGACTTGCTGTAGATCTGATGTTTACCTTTAATGTCTCCTCACTGAAACCCTTGACCAGGTCTGGCTAAAGTAAATACTCCTACGCTGATTTTATCTGCATCTTCATCTTCTTTCCACTTATTGATCATGGTGGCTAATTTCTGTCTCAACCCATGCTGAGCCACTTGCATTATGCTTTTTTTTTCATATTAGAACTGATAGGTGAATTGTAGGGAAAGATTGTTTTCTATCTGCTAGTACTCAAAGTTAAGAATATACATCACAATGTCTACACTTGCTAACAGAGAAATATATGCAAAAAAGAAAATGAAAACTTAAAGGAGTGTGGCTTCACATTAATTTGCCATTTGGAAAAATTATGCCCATTTCCTGCCTGAACACAAAGATTTTATAGATCAACCTCTTGTCTAGCAGAAACACACAAATGATTTTTAGGCTGAGTTCTTTCTGATAAATGATCTTCTCAAAGCTAAGAATTCTATAATTTATGCACATACCCCCATGTCAAAGTCACCGTCTTATGCTGGTTTATTAGTGGTTATAAAAGCTACTTTTCCTTGAACACTGGATTTTCAACTGGTCAGACAACTGGCCATGCCTGGAGGAGTTCCACAAGGCTGAAGGAAGAGTAGTAAGTTTCTCCCCAGAAACCTCAGAAGGTGAAAAAATGAGAGTCATTAACAGAGAGCCAAAAACCTACTAGAAAGCTAAAGTCCAAAAACCTAAGAAAAGTCCAAAAGATGTCATGAATGTCAGCGCTAGAAGCAGGAATGAGTATAGACCCAGTGACATAAGAAAGAAAGAGGAAGCTGGGCTGGGTGACTCAGCCTGTAATCCTGCGCCTTGGGAGGCTGGGGAGAGTGGACTGCCTGAGCCCATGGGTTCGAGACCCGCCTGGGGAACTTGGCGAGACCTCATCTCTACAATAAATCAAAAAATGAGCAGGGTGTGATAGTGCGCGCCTGTAGTTCCAGCTACTTGGAAGGCTGAGTCGGAAGGATCGCTGGAGTCCAGCAGGTCGAGGCTGCGGTGGCCGGGAGCCACGACTGCACTCCAGTCTGGGTGACAGAGTGAGACTCCAACTCAAAAAAAAAAAGAGGAAACAAAAGTGGATGGAAAATAGTAAATGGAGAATATTCTGAAGCAAAGACTTAGAACAGGACCTATGATCCACAGTTTACTTTTACCTGCAGGCAAGTGCCATACATAATGTAGGGTTTAAGGGGTTGTTCAATGTTTATTTGCCATTCCAGGTCATCCTCCAAACTTCTCCATTTTCATTTGAATTCCTTGAGATTACATTGCCCAGGTTCTCTTGCTGTGTGACTTTTAGTTGGGTTTTGCCAATCTCAGGAAGAGCTCTGAGAGAGATGAGTATTTATTTGTCCTGACTTTCACCTTCTCAAGTTGCAGATGGTAAATCATTGGGTTCTACTGGTCCTGGCTCCTATGTAGTGGCTCTTTCCAACATCTACAGGTGCCACTGGGTTCCTACAATGTCCCCCTCTTACCTGCCCCACTCAGGGCAAAGGATAACAGCAGCTTCCCACCCTTACTAGTTGCAAGTTACTTCACCATCCACTGCTAGTTCTCATTTCCCTGCCTTTGCCTTTGTAAATACTCCCTTTATTAGATTTTCTTCAGAATTACATTTGGTTGTGTCTTCTGTTTCCTATTGTCAGAACTCCAACTGATAGTCATATATATATATATATTTATTTATTTATTTAAAATTTATTTATATATTAGAGTTGGCAAAATTTCTAAACACTTCTGAATGGTGTTGCTATCTATTATGTAAGCATACATTCTGTGCTATAGGTCACCCTTTTGTGTAAGACTGAATCAGGAAGAAAATGCTTTGTTCCTGCCTTTTAGTGTCTTACAATCTGCCAAGTTGACAAGAGTGAGCACAAAAAATAATATAACACCATGAAGCAATTGCTATAGTACTGATAAATGCAATGAGACAGTGGAAGAATTACCCAAATTCACTTGGAGTTTTCAGGAATATTCTCTATTGGCAACATGAAGAAGGAATCACTGCTGAACTGTTGATTCATTATCATCCCTTGACTTTGCAAAGGCAGAGATCTCCTTTCCTCTGGCAGACATCTAGGCAAAGATCCACCTTGTTTATTAGTGTTTGTTATATCTTTATCATATAAGCCCTTCCTGATTCAAACCTGTCTTGAGTCAGGTTCCCCAGAGCAGAGACTGAGATAAGGATTTAGGTAGAAGCTATTTATGAAAACAATGCTCTTAGGAGAAACCAGTTAGAGAGTGGGAAAAGCAGATAAAAGAAGGGAAAGAAGCCGGATTTGAGTTCAGATAATGTCCCAGCCACAGCCTGATTCCATGGTTAGTTCAGAAGTATAAATTACACCTTAGTGTTTGTTTCCCTTGTGTCAAAGAAGGAGATTTCATATCTCTGTACCTGTTAGTTGTTGCTTATGGGCTGCCCAGGATGGTGTGGGGAGGGACATAAACCTGCCAGGCTCTCCGCAGGTCCAGTGAAGTGGATCCAGTAGCCCGAGGGTAAGTCTCTGAAGAAAGTTGCAGGTGTGAGCAGTTAGGAGCAGAAGCTGGGTGATGGGTACGCAGAACCCATAAAGGAGTCAAGGGGGTCTTGCCAGAGCACCACCAGCAGCCACTATAGAGTCATTCCAGAAGCACATCTGCAACTGGTTAATACACAGTTAAACAAAATTCCAGGGAAAATAAACAAGCAAAATTTTCTTCCTATGCATATTTTTAGGGTCTGGAGTCTTTGGAAATGATTGTGAGTGATACTTTGCATCTAAGGTGACCAATGGTATCCCAGGATACTGGATTTTCAGTGCTAAACCCAGCCAGTCCTGGGTAACCTGCAAAGATTGGTCACCACTCTTCCTGTATTTGAGGAGTTACTCAGTGAAGAACCATTGGGTTGTTGCATGACAGATCTAAGTCAAGCAGAGCCAGTTGTGAGGGCAGAAAGGTCATAAACTTTCCCTGGTGGCACTCGGTGGTTTTCTGAGCTGCATTGAGAGCACAAGTCCTTAACTGGGAAGAAACTGAGTCTCAACAGAGGCTGTGAGGCCTGTAGAAGAGTATGGGCGAGGCTTCAGCTTTGGATTGTCTTTCAGATACAGCCTTTATGACTCAGAGCAGCAGGGAGCACACTTTTTAAGATGCGCTTCTGAGGAAGACCTGGGTTCCAAGGGATGAAAGAGGGTATATAGAGTCTCTAGAGAGACTCACAATAGTGGAACTGACCTGGGGTAGAGGACGTTCCACGGATCTTTCCTGGAGAGTTTTTCTCCCAGGTGAAATTCTCAGAATTGTGCATACTTGCTTCTTATTCTTCAGCACAGAGCAGAGGGGAAAGATGTTTGACTCTAGTTTCAATATTTTTAAAGTGTCATTGTGAATTCTATTGATGTGATAATAAATTTCCATTTAGCAATATTCTTGTTTAGCTTTATTTCAAGTTTAATGTGAATCATGATGAGTAATAACACTTCAAATTATATCAATTTTCTATATGAGAAAATATGCCATTTTCATGACATTTTTGTTTTTTAAAAAGAGAATCAAAAAGTGATTCATGACTACAGCTTATAACTTATGTATGGGTTGAACATTTTTCTAAAGAATGTTGTCATGATGATTTCACTCTGGATAAGCTGAAAATGTTTCAGAGTGAAGGTTTTGAGTTATTGAATTAGAGATAAGTTTGTATGCAGGTGTCAATTGTAATTGTAAGAACCCTTTGTATTTAGTGATTCACTGTGCTAGAATCAGGGTTCTTAATCTTAACCACATATGAAAAATATTTAGGGAGCTTTAAAATAATGCCAACGTCTGGATCTTACTCAAGACCAATAAAATCTGAACTTCTGGGGGTGGAGTCCGCGCAGAACTGGCTTCATGGGTGGGCGACCTGTGCAGTTGGCTTAATGTTCTGCTGTCTTTAAATTCTTAGTAATTTTTGAACAAGTGGTCCCACATTTTCATTGATCACTGGGCCCCACAAATTATGTAGCAAGTCATGGGTCTGGGCATTAGTATTTTTTTTAAAGAAAAGTTTCCCAGATGGTTTTGATTTAAGAAGCACTGAATTAAGTGCACTAATACACCTTGGATAAGCTTGCCAGTAAACAACTGACACCCTCTGATGATGAGAGAAACTTGAGCCTCTAAAAAGCCTTGCCCAGGACAGCTGTGCTCTGCCTTCACAGATGATATTCTGACCCTGCCCTCTCGCCCTCTCACAATGGAGACTTGCTAGGGGCCAAGCTGTGTGAGCCATGCTGAGGGGACTGTCTACCACCACATCTACAACATCCAGCCCTAAGACCCTGAGTTAGAGAGAGGGCACTGCCCTCCTGGTCCACTGCGCTTCAAATAAACAGGCTGAGGGCTTGGTTTACTCTGTGCCCCCTTGTGTGGATGATGAAAGGGGAACCACCTTTAGGTTTTCTTTCCAGCCAGATGCCCAGTGAGGATTTGAAACTGTGAGACATCTTGCAGAGGTCAAGGAAATGGGTCATTCGTATGGAACCAAACTGAGTCATTTACCAGTCTCTGACCCCTAACGCCAAAAGGAGTGACTGAGACTTGCAGGACAGAGACCAGAGAGAAAAAGTAGGTAGAAAACTCAAAGTCCAAGGTATCTTTTCCTATTGGCCTTGCTTTCCAGAGGGGTCCTTGGTTGAATCTTCAGTTGAGTCAAAGACTTCCTTCCCCACTTCTGTCATTGAAACACGAGTTACTGCACAAAAACCAGAGGGAAAACCTCAAATTATGCAAAAGGAAGGTCAGACAAGTCCTACGATTCAGAAATTATCAGGTGGGTCTATTAAAAAATTGAGATAATGAAGTGAAAGAGAACACAATGTGCTCATCATGAATGTTTTTTGATTGTTTTACACTATCACTATTATCAATTATTTTGCTTCAATAAAATAAAATTAGTCAAAAAATGAATTGTCTTTTCTATTAATAAATGGGTAAATACTTTGGACACTCTTTATTCCTATTCAGTATAATATATGAAGTTATAATGTTTGCATCAATCACTCTTCAGCCCTTATTGAGCACCTACAATGTGCTAGACACTATTCTGAGTGTCAAGACCATAGCTGTAAACAAAATAGACAAAAATCCCTGTCGTTAGGGAATGTATATTCCTGTGGGGAGAGGTGAACAATAAAAATGGGTGAGATATAAAGAGTGTTCCGTGGAATAGATGCTATAGAGAAATACAAAGCAGTAAATGGTGCTGTGGGAAGCTGGAGGTCCGTGGGGGTTGGGGGTTGCAATTTAGGAAATATATGAATAATCACTCTGGCCTTGAGCACTGGGGAAGTTTTGTCCTCACTCTCGACTGGAACTGACTACTGCTACCCTAGGGGACCAGAGACGGTTTGATGCCCTGGGACTCAACTGCCAGGCAGCATCTCCAGTGATGTAGTCAGTTACCCTATTTATACCATGGTGTATGGAGTTTATGTGCACTGTAAAGAGGAGTGACCCTTTACTAAGGATATCATAACAAACCACTAACATTTTGAACTGTTGACTTTTCTTCAATGTTAAGAATTTCTTCATGGGCCCAATTTTTTAGGAAATCCAATATAAAATTATTTTCATTTTATTGGAACACTTTGATTCAATTTGTGGGCAATAGCTGGAATACTTATGCACATTTTCATGAAAGAATAAATACAGTGAAGTCCCAAACAGCTCCTGACTGCTTCAAATATTTTCAAAAGTTTTTAGAGTCTAAGTATCAAGCTACAACAACAGACACACAGAGAATTACTTCAGCTTTCCTTTCTTTAGAGAATTGACATTTTCCTATTTATTTCTCCTGGCACTTCTGACTGAAGAACCACTCTATTCATCTTCAAGTAGTGCAGTCTTCTTTTAAAAGTATGTTGTTATCTTTTACGGATAATATACAAAGGGGACAAATTTCTCATATTGCTTGTGGGTTTATATTGGGGTTTGTTCCAGGCATACATTTCAAAATGGGTTCCTCATTAGCAATGGTAGCTCCAGCATTTCTATTAAGGAAGGGCAGAGGGGCTATATCTGATTGGAATTTGAAGGTGGGAGCTGGCACAAGGAGTCATGCTGGTTAAAGCTTGCTCAAAGTTGCATTTGTGTATCAAATCCATTACATTTATCCAGCTTATATATATATATATATATATATATATATATTTTTTTTTTTTTTTTTTCTCCGTTGGAGTCTCACTCTGTCACCCGGACTGGAGTGCAGTGGCTGCTCCCGGCCACCGCAGCCTCGACCTGCTGGGCTCCGACGATCCTTCCGCCTCAGCTTTCCAAGTAGCCGGAATTACAGGTGCGCGCTACCACGCCCGGCTGATTTTTTGATTTATTGTAGAGATGAGTTCTCGCCAAGTTGCCCAGGCGGGTCTTGAACGCACGGGCTCAGGCAATCCACTCACCTCAGCCTCTCAAAGCGCGGGATTACAGGCTGAGCCACCGAGCCCGGCTCAGCTTATATATTTTAGGAGGATGTTTGGAGAGGAAGCAAGAGGTAGTGGAGTTTATTAGAGAGGATGAAAGCCCCCTTCCTGCCTCCTGCACCACCCCTTAAAACCACAAATGCTTATGGAACTGGGAGGAATAAAGAGAATAAAGTTCCCAGGTAACCTTTCATTCCAATGTTACAGTCTCATGTTACAGAGTCAGATAGGACTTCTACTTTATGTAGACTTCTCCTACATAAAGCTCTGAGACTAAGTTTGTCTTGGGCTCTCCTTTTCTTCCTTTTTTTGGTCTCTCCTCTCTATCCACCTGCTATGGTTTGAATGTTTATGCCCTCTAACATTCATGTTGGACCATAATTCCCAGTGCAACAATGTTAAGAAGTGTGGCTTTTAGGGGGTGACTAGGACATGAGGGCTCTGTCCTCATGGATGGATTAACACCTTTTGAAATGGCTGGAGGGAACTATCTAGGTTCTTTTGTCCTTCTACCTTCTGCCTTATGAGGAAACGGCAAGAAGGCCCTGTATGGTGAACAGGCCCTCACCAGACACTGAATTTGTCAGCACCTTGATCTTGGAGTTTGCAGCCTTCAGAACTATGATAAATAAATTTCTTTTCTTAGAAATTACCCAGTCTCAGGTTTGTTTGTTTTTTTTTTTTTTTTGAGTTGGAGTCTCACTCTGTCACCCAGACTTGGAGTGCAGTGGCCACTCCCGGCCACCACAGCCTCAGCCTGCTGGGCTCCGGCGATCCTTCCGCCTCAGCCTTCCAAGTAGCTGGAATTACAGGCGCGTGCTACCATACCCGGCTAATTTTTTTGATTTATTGTAGAGATGAGGTCTCACCAAGTTGCCCAGGCGGGTCTCGAACCCGTGGGCTCAGACAATCCATTCACCTCAGTCTCCCAAGGCGCGGGATTACAGGCTGAGCCACCGAGCCCGGCAGGTATTTTGTTAATAGCAACATGAATCGACTAAGACGCTACCCTTCCCAATTCTTCATCTAGTTTCTACTAATCTCTGCTTCTCAGTTAACTTGGCAGACACTTATGGAAATACTTTATGAATGCAGCATTCTACTGGGCAATAGAGACATATAACCATGAACTGATAAGCGTTCAAGTTGAGAACTAGTGTAAGTTCAGGCTGGAAAGTCTTCCAGGCTTATTTATATTTTAATTTGAGACTATTGAAGACCAAAAGCTTTCAACACTTAACAGGAGGAAGCAATTACAACTAGAGGTGAAATGGACTCAATGGGGCATATTTGAGTATTGGAGAGCACAATGTGTTCAGAGGACCCCATCTTGAACATTTTAAGGTCATACCACCTAGGTATCACATAATCTCAAAAGAAGAGAAAAATCTTCAAGATTCTTTGAACATGTGAAGATTCTGTAACTCTGTGATTCTAAATTGTAGCAGAGTCTCATTTTGGAGGAACCATTCATTAGATTAGGTGAAGTCTCAAGATTCTTTCCAATTTCTGGATGATTCTAACCTATGCTTGTCCCTCATGTACAGAAATGACTCTGCCTATTATTTTCTTTCTCTTTTCTTTTTCTGTGACAGGGTGGAGTACAGTGGTTCAATCCCAGGTCTCCACAGCCCCAACTTTCTGGGCTCAAGTGATCCTTTCACCTCATCCTCCTGAGTAGTTGGGACTACAGGCATGTACCACCATGCCCGACTAAGTTTTTGTAGAGACGAGTTCTATGTTGCCCAGGCTAGGGTCAAACTCATGGGCTCAAACAATTCTCCTGCCTCGGCCTTCCAAAGTGCTGGGAATACAGGCGTGAGCCACTGCACCAAGCCTGCCTATTGTTCTTTTATTTATTTATTTATTTGAGTCAGAGTCTCCCTCTGTCACCCAGGCTGGAATGCAGTGGCATGATGATCACAGCTCACCACAGCCTTGACCACCCAGGCTGGAATGCAGTGGCATGATGATCACGGCTCACCACAGCCTTAAAACAATTCTCCTGCCTCGGCCTCCCGCAAGTTGTGACTACAGGCATGTGCCACCACACCTGGCTATTTTTTTTGTGTGTGTGTGTGGAGTTCTTGCCAAGTTGCCCAGGGTTGTTTCCAACTTCTGGGTTCAAGCAGTCCTCTCACCTCCGCCTCCCAAATTGCTGGGATTACAAGCATAAGCCACCATGCCCGGCCATGCCTATTTTTCTTAAACACTCTACAATTGATCATTTCCTCTTGTGCTGGGCACAGAAGATGATGGGCTGGCATCACTAGGAGTCGGTGAGGATTTCCTGGTGTATTGGTTTTCAGGACTACAAAGTACCACAAACAAGGTGGCTGAAAACAACAGAAATCTATTGTTTCTCAGTTTTAGAGGATAGAAGTTCAAAATCAAAGGGTTGACAGGGCCATGCTCCCTCTAAAGCTTCTCGGGGAAAACTCTTGTCTCCTTTAGCTTCTGGTAGTCCCGGGTGTTCCTTGGTTTGTAACATTGTAACTCCAATCTCTGCTTCCATCTTCACATGGAACTTGTGAAGTTCCAACTTTCTTTCTGTATGTGTGTATGTCCTCTTCTTGTAAACATACCAGTCAGATTGGATTAAGGGCCCACTCTACTCCAGTATGACTTCCTCTTAACTTACATCTTAATTATATCTGCAATGACTCTGTTTCCAAATAAGGCCACATTCACAGGTACCATGGAGGTAGGACTTCAACACATCTTTCTGAGGGACACAATTTCAACCATAACACCTGGTGATCAACACTACAGTTGTCCATGTCTAGGAATGGGACTTTGATTGACAACCATGAAACAGAACAAGGCAAATGGTCCACTGGGGGATAAAACAATTATCTTACTAACCTGATGTGCTTATCAGTTGTGTTAACCAGTCATACATGTATTCACCCTACTACAGTCTTTACTCTCTCTTTTCTTTTTTCTTTCTTTCTTCATTCCTCCTTCCTTCTCCTCTCTCTCTCCCTTTCTCTCTCTCTCTCTTTCTCAACCTCTTTCTTTCTTTCCAAGAATTAATATGGTTAAATAGTTGATGCTGGAAATTTATGAAAAATCTGAATTAGAAAAACATACTTTTCCGTGAGTACAGTAGTGAAGCAGTCTTCAGTTTATCACACACCCAAAAACCATAAGAGAGAGTTTACCAAAGGTTCTGTAACTGAAGGATCTATAACAAGTATTCAGGTTTATATTTAGCTTTGAATTATACATACATACACACACACACACACACACACACACACATACATTTTTAAGTAACTTAGTTTAGATCATCAACACTTCAATCTGAGCATTACATGGGTGGTATTGTCTCTATCCTCATTGTCTTGTGAGATGACTGGTGACATATTTCCCTAACACAAGGAGACCAATTAAAGTAACTGACATTCTGCAAATTTGAATCAATGATGTTGCTCACTAATCCCAATCAACCAAAGTAAAGAAACTTAGTTCATGCTTTTCTTAGAGCCAGAAGAGGAAATTGGCAATAGAGCTGTCCCATCATCTCCCCTCCTCCCGTAAGTCAATGCTCAGTTATCATAGGAAAGAGAGAAGGCTATGCATTATGTTCAGGCTCAAAGGACAAAAAATATCAAAATAATTATCAAGAAAAAATTTCTCAAGATGGGAAAGCTAACCCATAAAATGTTTTGATGGAGTAAGGATCAGAATGGGAGATGCTGATAGAATTAAACTGTTAAAAACAAAAACTCATGTTTTGTTTCAATCCCACTGTCTTGAATGTGAACTAGTCATTGGTGTTCCCTTTCCATGTGTCTACATGGGATATTCAGATCTGCATATCAGTGTCACAGACATTTCAACAGAACTTTCAAAACCAAATGGAGGGTGACACAATTCCTTGGGGATAGTGGGAAACTCCAGGGCACTCTCTTATTTAAATATCAGTGAAAAATTCTCAATAGCACAGGAACAAATAGGGTAAGATAAAACGTGATGATGTTTGGTTAGTAGCAGCAAAGGATTTGTAGTGGTGACAAATGCATTATACAGATACATTATTTGAATTTTATTTTTACATATTTTGTAGCACAATTTGGTCTTACGAAGGCTTTCAGTTGTAATTCTTTTGGCTTAGTTTTGACCTCAACAAAATGGATTTGCTGATTTTGTTTCTTTCTTTTTCTTTTTTTTAAAATTCAAATGGCACACACCCTCCTTCTGGTTTTGAGAAACCTGATCGTTATCTTAGAAGCATGCCTGATGAAGTACTCTGTCCAATTTTAGATGTTTAATCATGCTAGATTCTTACCAAAGACCTCAAATAAGACTCAACTTAAAGGGCAAAGATGATTGTCAAGTGAGCTATGGATTAAGGTCTTATTCTTTGTTAAGAGTTAAAATGAAAATAATTTAGGCAAAGGTACATTCAATAAGGCAGAAAGAAATGAAATATGCTTCTGGAGAATGAACAGGGCAAAGCAAACATACAGGAACTCATTAAAGAAGAAGCCAATGAGCAATTCATAACCGGTATCTGATATATAATTTAAGACTCAAAGGTCACTTAATATCAACTCTGTTACAACACATATACCCAAAGAATTTGGCTAGCAATCGTTTTTGAGCTTGCCTTAGCTGTTTGTATTTTATACAAGTGTTTCTCTGGAGGCACAAAAAATGTAATAGTAAAAGCGGATTTATCGAAGGCATTTACTTGGATTAATTAGGTGATTAAAGCATTTTCAAATTGCTAATTTACTAAGCAAAGTCATCGGAATGTTGAATTACTTTATTTTCACTATGACGATCAAAAGATATAGATGCAGTCCTAGCCACAAAATCAAAGCAAAGAGAAGAGAGGCAGGAGTCATTCTTTGCATAATTACTGGCATTTATCATCCTTCCCTTGAAAAGGGGATGATCAGTTTTTCTAAAGACTATTTTCTTTGCTTCAGAGTCTGCAGATCTGTTTGTCATCCACATTGTCCTCATTTACACAACAACACATACTGTACGAATGCAGTTTTCTTCAGACAGTTTAATTCATTTTATTTTGGTTCAAAATGTTAACTAAAAAGTGTACATTTAGTTCTCATAAGGATGAAACTGTAAAAACTTTTGGGTCTCAAGAGTTAGGTTAAATGACTAAAAGCAAAGTTGAAAACCAGGGTTAATCAGTGTGAAATTTAGTATCATGAGCCTGGGGTTGATTTTGATAAGGATAAACCATGGCGTCTATAACTTTGTTTATACTTACGAGAAATTTTGGAAGAAAACAAATGCAAAAAGACACAAAAAGGAAGCTTGTCTCAAAGAGAGAAATACTAAAGGAAAGCTACCTGACTAGATATTCCATCACCAGAAAATGAATGAAAATTTTATTACTTCTTGGCTTAAAAAAAAAAATCTGTCCTTTGCCAGATCTAAAAATGCTGCCAGCCTGGAAGAAAAAGGAACCACTTTTCTAACCAACCCCATTTAGTAATTTCCATGAAATTGATAATGACAAAAAGCCAAATTAAAACTCAGGGGTTCCTAACCCCTAAATTCTGAGCCCGATTTAAGAAATACCTAAAATACACTTTAAAATGAACCAATTAATATAATTACAGTGGTTTTAAATCACATATACACACTGGGTCTGTTTCTGTAAAACACAGCTGTTCTCTTATTTATATTTTCATTTTGCTATTTTTAAAATTGGAAATATTGCTTTAAATATGTTATACACATATGTAAAGTAACTTTTTTAAAAGAGTGAATCAGTTGTCTTTTGTCATCGTTAAATTAAAAAATCTCAACAACCTTACAACCAATTAGCTTGAAAATCTTATATTCATGCCTTTGAATATTACTGCGGTTGTAACAAGAAAAGCAGCACATCCAGGTAGTTAAAGTAACAGAAACAAGGCACAGGCAGCAACTTGCATCCCCTGGCAATTGACATGGTAATTTCTTCGCCTCCTCCCTCAAGCTCACTCCACCCCGCTTCACCAACCCCCCCTTCCCCCAAGACACGAGGCACCCTCGGGGCCAGGGAAGGTGCCATGCGGGGAGTAAAGAGGCGCCGGAAGAGCGAGGGCAGAGCGCACAGTGCCCACACTCTTAGCCGCGGGGTGAGTGCGGGCGGGCAGCCGCCGAGGGCCCCAGGGGTGGGGAGCGCGTTAGGAGCGCGGGGTCGGAGTGGACCCCAGGGCAGTCCCTTTGCTACCCCCGACCCCCTGCCAGGGACCCGGGAACT
>NW_007258909.1:328381-336668 GCF_000164805.1 Carlito syrichta | reverse complement strand
GGGCACCCCCGAGCGCGGCGCTTTGCCCGCTCCCCGGTTCGCAGCGCGCCGGATGCCCTCTCTTCTAGGCATCCGCGCTTGGGGGCGAGGGCTGGGCGGCTCTGGGGGCTGGGGGAAGAAGGTGCCTGGCCCCCTGGTGTGCGCGCTCGTGCGCGCGCTGTGTGCTAGGTGGGGAAGAGGTACAGAAGAGCTGCCTCCCTTAGGGTTCGCTCCTTCGGGTCCCGTGGTCCCCACCCCCACCCCTCTGAGGAGCTGAGCACTCGTGCGGCTTTGGAGAACTGCGATCTTCTTTCCCGCCCGCAGTCTCGGTGGTGTGTGCAGGTTACCCCCTCTTCACCGTCCACACCCAGCGACCATCAGGACGCCCCCTGTTCCCGGCCCGAAGACTGTAAGAGCCATGGAATGAGAGAGTGGTGGCAGGACCGGCCGGGGCGTGTGCGGGGAAGGCTAGAGTTGCTCGAGTATTGTCTGCCGGGGCCGGTGCTTGCGCTCGGGTGTTTCCTCACGCTTTCAGGGACAGGGAGGGGATGGATGGGGGGAGGGAATGGGTTTGCCGAACTTATTCCGAGGGCTGAGTGTGTACATGCCCTTGGAGCCTTGTGCACGTTTGGACGAGGGTTAATGGAGGCACGTGGGAGCAGTATTGGTCTCTGCCGGGTCCCCAAAGACCCTCTTGGGATGGTCCAGCGCGTGTTCGGGTTGGGAGGGAAGGGAAAGTGTTGTGTGTGAATATCCGTCCTAGGGAGAGGGAGATGTCTCAAGGAGACTTGGTTTTCCTGGATTTGCTGCAATTATATAAACCAAATCGGGCTTTCGAGGCGTTAAAGTAAATTACGGGTAAGTGGGACGGATCTCTTGTTGGGGATAAAGAAGCCCTGGGGTTTGCGGGGTAGCGGGCTTGGTTAGCAAGCTCACTCGGTGGATTCTGGCGCTGTTTCGCCTGGGTGGTAGGGATGGGGGGGTGCTTGTATTTTTTGATTTAGGTGCTGGATCTGAGACACTTGTCCTGCGTAGACTGTGGGACTCGGGAGAGGCAAAAAGCTGCGCGCCGCGGTCTGTTATTCGCAGTTAACTCCAGAGTCCGTCTGTCTGTCTCCGTCTCTCTCCGATAGACGCACTCACACTCTCATTTCATGGCTGCTTGAGCTTGTTGGTACTCATGGATTTTTATTCCGCTGTCTGTTCCTTTCCTGACTTTTTTTTTTTTTTTTAAAGGTAAAAGGACCTACCTGTATTAAAATTCGTGGAGTGTCAGAAAGATCTTTTCAGCACTCATTCATATTCAATTAAGGAATAGGGTATTGTGATGAAAATACTTCACCAAACTGCTGTATATTGGACAAAACTCTAGTTCAGGTTAGAATTATTATTTTCTTAAATAGACATCTTGCAGCCTTGTGGTAAAGTAACCTTAGCCTGGGTCTCTCCCTCTCTTTTTTCTTTGTGGTAATTTACAGAATTCTTAATTATCCGATTAACAAAGTGAAGCTGTATTCTATTTTCAAACGACAGATGTTGAAATGACTGTAAGTTGGGTTCTGTGACTCTATCTCTTTCTTTAATGAATTGATCTGAGTGGTGTATAGTTGATGATCTGAGACTTATGTATGTTTTAATTTCTAATCAAATAATTTATCAGAACATTGGAGGGGAGGGATACCGTAGACAGTTTTCACTCAGAAGAGAAATAACACTTGTGTTTTTTGGAGCAAATATTTTGCCACTTTTCCGCCAAATGTCCCTGTTAGATGCCTGGAAAAGATGCATTGTTGACGAATAATGCATGATTTATTTCTCTTTTATGTCTACAGGTGGCAGTGTAGAAGCCAAAACAGAAGCCTCCAGAAGTGGTTTCTGAAAAATAAGAGTTGAATGTACATGAGTAAGCAAGCACAGGAATCTGAAAAACCACAGGTATGTAGGGACAATTAATCCACCTATCTGGCTTTATAATTATTGCATTCCAGCAGTACTACCCATTTGCTCTTATGTTCAATATTTTGACATTTATATAAATTTCTTTGATATTTCAGAGGGCAAACAAGCTTAATCTATTTCAGGCAATGTATTTAAATAAAAATACTGCATGTTGTGACTTTTTACTGTTCTAAAACGGAAGCATTATTTTTCCATTGTGACCACGTGGCTTTGCATTTAACCAGTTGTGCTTGATACTTGCTTTTAGAAACACTTTTCCCAAAACTGTATAAAACTGCTAATTGTTCTGAATAATTTCATTTGGGATACTGTTAATAAAGTCACAGGGTTGAACCAATAACAGTATTGGCTTGTAGTAAAACTGCATTTCACTACTGATTTGACATGACACTGATCAGAATACAGATGCATTAGGAGGCTCCTTTGAAACCAAGTCCTTTGTTTTTAACCTCCTTATTTTTCTCCTACTACCCTGCTGCTTTTCCAGGCCCGCTAATTTGCCTGCTTGACTAAAATAAGGATGAGTTATATGCAGATGAGAGACAATCAAGTGTGTAAAGTTATTCACTGTGACACAATTCGAAAGAATTTGCCTTTCATTATCATTAAAATGCAAGGTTTTGCATATTAAGGTCCTTTTTCAACAACTGGTCAGCACATCATTCTGAATGACAGAAAAGCCAGAGGGGGGAAATAGTTTACCTTTGTGGATTTTTATTTTCTTCCCTGAGAATGGTGGGCCATAGCTATTGGTACTTTCACAGGGAAGCTAAAGTTACTGTGTTGGCTGTGTAAAGGCCAAGGCATCAAAATGGCTGTAAAAGGGAATGAAGCTTTCTCTTCTTGGGGGTGGGGGCAGGGTGCGCGTTTATCGCAGTGCCGGAATGTGGTGATGCCTTGTGATTTTTGACATTCTGCCTTTACAGTTGAGGAGAGATTTGTTTAGCCCCTGTTAATGAGGGTGTTAAACAAAGTTGGATGCTGGTCTTGAAGGTTAAAAAAAAATCAAATCGGACACTTTTCAGTAGAAAGAAAATTGGGAGCTCCGACTCAGAAACTATAGACTAAAGACTGAAAGGTTCTCACTGTTAGGATCCCATGGATAAGGAGTGGCTTCAGGAAAGCTCTTGAACATTTGGGAACACATAAGTTTCCATTGCCTGAGACTCAAATTTATTATCTGACTCAGGAAACTCAGAAGTAACTAATTATCCCCCAATGTGTTTAAGAGGTACAGGGTCTGATCTAAGTCAAAAGGAAAAAGAGCAAGGTTGAGATTTCCTTTTTTTTAAATTATGGCATACAAAATTGTAGACATTAGGTGCTTTAGAGATATTTTTGCTTTTGAGGCAGAACATACACACAATAAAGTGTAAAATGTGTTAAAGTATACTGCTCAATGAAATTTTACATGTGTGTATGCCATGTGACCATCACCTGGGTCAAGATGTAGAACAAACATTTCCAGCACCCCAGAACATTTCTTCATCCTCTTCTATTCAGTATTTGTCTCCCCTCCAATGTAAGGGTAACCACATTATGATTTTTAAAAACTATCTACTAGTTTTGTCTGCTTTTAAGCTCCATATAAATAGTATCATATAGTAGGAATTCTTTTTTTTGTATGTCTTACATGTAACATAATGTGTATGAAATTCATCCATACGGTTTTGTGTATTAGTAGTTCCATCTAATCTATTGTTGAGAAGTAATTCCATTGTATGCATATACTACAATTTGTTTATTCATTTCTCTGTTGGATCTTTGGATTGTTTCCAGTTTGGGCAAGTAAGAATAAAGCAGCTGTGAACATTCTTGCTTATGTCTTTTGGTACACATGCCCACTCACTTATCTGGAATTGCAGGCTAATAGGGCAATCGTGTATTTAACTTTAGTAGATATTGCCAAACAGTTTTCCACAGTGATTGTATCAATTTAAGTTGTACCAGTAGTTGGATCTACATTTTCTTTCCTTATTTTATTTTTTATTATTTTAGAGACGAGTTCTCACCAAGTTTCCCAGGCTGGTCTCGAACCCCTGGGCTCAGGCAATCCTCTCATTTCGGCCTTCCAAAGTGCTGGGATTATAGGTATAAGCCACCATGCCTGGCCTGGGTCTACATTTTAATTAACATTTGATTTTATCTATCTTTTTAATTTTATCTTTTTTGGTAGGGCACAGTGGTATCACCTTGTGGGTTTTAAAAATATGTTACTTTTAATTGTAGTAAAAGACACATATATACAACTTTACCATCTTAATTATTTTAAAGTGTACAGTTAGTGGCATTGAGTGCATTCACAGCTGGGCGCGGTGGCTCACACCTATAATCCCAGCATTTAGGGAGGCTGAGGTGAGAGGATTGCCTGAGCTCATGGGTTCGAGACCAGTCTGGGCAGCTAGGTGAGACCTCATCTCTACAGTAAATAAAAAAATTAGCTGGGCATGGTGGCATGTGCCTGTAGTTCCAGCTACTCAGAAGGCTGAAGCGGAAGGATCACCTGAGCCCAGCAGGCCAAGGCTGTGGTGGCCATGAGCATGCCATTGCACTCCAGCCTGGGTGACAAGGTGAGACTCCAACTAAAAAAAAAAAAGGACATTCACATTGTGTAACCATAAGCACTACCCACCTCTAAAACTCTTTTTTGTCTTGCAAAACTGAAACTGTGTCCTTTAAAAAATAATGCCCAATTTCCCTCAGCCCTAGCAACCACCATTTTGCCTTTTGTCTCTATGAATTTGAGTACTTTATGTATGTCATATAAGTTGAATCAGACAACATGTACCTTTTTATGACTGGCTTATTTCACTTAGCATAATGTCCTTAAGGTTTAACTGTATTTTAGCATGCATTAGAATTTCATTTTGAAGACTGAATAATATTCCATTGTGTGTGTGTGTGTGTGTGTATGTATGTGTGTTTGTGTACACCACATTTTTGTATATCCATTCATTTTTTTAGTGGACACTGGGTTGCTTTCACCTTTTGTCTATTGTGAATAATGTTGCTATGAACTTGGATGTATAGACACCTCTTCGAATCCCTGCTTTCAGTTCTTTTGAGTGTATACTCAGAAGTGGAATTTCTGGGTCATGATAATTCTATTAATTTTTTTTTAGAACCAGCCATACTATTTCCATAACAGCTGCATTATTGTACATTCCCACCAGCAGTGCACAGGGTTCCCAATTTCTCCATGTATTCACTGACACATTATTATTATTATTATCATTATTATCTTGAGTCAGTCTCACTCTGCTGCCCAGGCTGGAGTGCAGTGGCATGCTCACAGCCACCGCAACCGACCTGCTGGACTCAGGTGATCCTTCCGCTTTAGCTTCCAAGTGGCTAGAACCACAGGCATGTTCTACCACGTCTGGCTAATTTTTTTTAATTTTTTGTAGAGACGAGGTCTCATGTTGCTCAGGCTGGTCTCGAACCCCTGAGCTCAGGTAATCCTCTTGCCTCCACCTCCCAAAGTGCTGGGATTACAGGCCTGAACCACCTCGCCCAGCTATATTTTTGATAATTAACCATCTTAGTGGATATGAGGTGGTCCTTGTGGTTTTAATTTGCATTTCCTGGGGAATAATGATGCTAAATGCCATTTCATATACTTATTGGCATTTGGATAGCCTTTTGTGAAGTGCTTGTTCAAATCTTTTGCGCATTTTTGAATTGGGTTTTTTTTCTTATTTCTCTGTAATACTCAT
Source organism: Carlito syrichta (assembly GCF_000164805.1). Classification (NCBI taxonomy): domain Eukaryota; kingdom Metazoa; phylum Chordata; class Mammalia; order Primates; family Tarsiidae; genus Carlito; species Carlito syrichta. Next base: position 331,014 of record NW_007258909.1, on the reverse strand, counting down.
TTTATATTCTACATGAGTTCTTTGTCAGATATGTATTACAAATATTTTTTGTATTATAGTCTTTTCATTGTCTTAACGGTATCTTTTGATGACTTTTAATGAAATCCAATTTTTTTTTTTCTTTTATGGCTATTTTTTTTTGTGTTCTATTCATGAAATCTTTGCTTATTTCTGGGTTATTTCTTAAAACCTCCTTTTTAGTTACTGAAAACATTGGAGACAATCTGGAAGATGTAGTAAATTAACTGTAAGTATATTTCAAATATGTGCCCTAAATATGAAAGTTTGTGATATTCTTTGCTATAGCAGGTGGCAGAAAAGGGGTTTGAAAAAAAAATGTGTTTACATGGACAAAGACACAATTTTTTTTTTTTTTTTTGAGTCTCACTCTGCTGCCCAGGCTGGAGTGCAGTGGCACTCTCCCGGTCACCACAGCCTCGACCTGCTGGGCTCCGGCAATCCTTCCGCCTCCAGCCAAGTAGCTGGAACTACAGGCACACGCTACCACGCTCAGCTAATTTTTTTTTTTATTTATTGTAGAGAGGAGGTCTCGCCAAGTTGCCCAGGTGGGTCTCGAACCTGCGGGCTCAGGCAATTCACTCACCTCTGCCTCCCAAAGTGCGGGATTACAGGCTGAGCCACCAAGCCCGGCCAACAAAGACACTATTACTCAAGTGGCCCCATGGCCCCCATTGCTGTCTACCCTTAGCACTGATTACGCACTTAGTGCCCCTTCTAGAGTGGGAGGAACCATAGGGAAGAGCATAGTGGTGACTTAGCTATAGGAAAGAATGTGACAAAATGGATAGATTTCCATGCTTTCTCAATTTGTTATCTGTGCTTGCTGAATGATTCTTCCCCTCTCCTCTTCCATCCCCTAGGATAATTGCTGCTGCTTCTTTCCTAAGCCCTTCAGGATTCTACCATTTATTAACTTTTTCTCTTTATATATTATCCCATAATGCACTGTATTCATGTTCACTTTCATGTCTTGAGCTGTCCTCCTCCTCCTGCCCCATATTCCTCAGATTCTCCTGGTCTTTATCCCTGCTCCCACCACTTGTCCCTCAACTCAGAGTCCAGATCTGTATCCTTACCTGCCTCCTGGTCATCTTTCTCTGGATGTCCCATGGGTACCTTCATACAAAACACCTATTATTCCTCTCCAGTCTGCTCTTCTGTTTTCCTGTCCTAATTAATATATTTAGCATTTGTCTAGAATTCTCTCTTGGGACTATCCCTGACTCCTGCACAACTTTTATCACCTTCACATCCCATATTTTGTTGGTCATCAAGGCTTCTGAGTCTCCCGGTGCTGAAACATCTTTCAAAGACATCTTCTCTTCCTCATGTTCGTTACCTCATGGTTTAGGGTCTTTAATCTCTTCAGGATTGTAGTAATAGCCTCCCAACTGATCTCTCTGATTCGTACTCTTGCCTATAATCCATCTTCCATTTGTCATCAGCCTTCTTTTCCTAAAACACAGATTTAATCATGCTATCTCCTCTTAAAAACGATTTGTAGCTCTCCACCGCCACAAGAAGCATTCAAGTCCCTAAGCGTGATTTATAACGTGAGACCCTTCATTATTTGCTTTCACTCTGTTTTTTCTGCTCCGTCATCTGGCATTTCCTCCCCACACTCCATCTGTCCTAAACTATTTTCCATTCCTAGAACATTCCTTGAGTTCTTTTCTGCATCTATGCTTTTGTACATGCTGTTTCTTCTACTTCCAGTGTCCATACCTACCTGGTGAATTACTATTTTTATTTTAAAAGCCAGCTCAGTTGTGGCCTCTTTGAACCTTCCTAGTCTTTAAGTAGACCCTATTATTTGTCCCTCTCTTAGTGTGGTTAGAGGAAGTGTCTACAATTACAAGCACTATTGCGTATTAATCTTTGTGTCCTCAGTAACTGCTGGGGCACTACTTGAAATATAGAAGGCATTTGATAAATGTTCATGGAATGAATTCATGAAGAACCATCTCTTACTATATCAGAATAGATTTTGCTGCTTTACACCACCACAATATCAGTTTCATTTGTGGTTTTTAACAGCCACTGTTTATTTAGCTCTTGATTCTGTAGGTTGACAATTTGGGCAGGACTCAGCTGAGTAGTTCTGTGAATCAGGGCAGGTCTTCTGACCTGGACCAGGGTCACTCATTTCTACAGTCTGCTGGGTGGGTTGGGGGCTGCCTCTTCTAAGATAGCTTCAGCTCCTCTCTCTGCTCAACGTGGTCTTTAATCTACAACTGGCTAGCCGGGTTTTTAAGAGAGAGTGCAGAGGCAAGTAAGGCTTCTTGAGGCCTAGACCTTGCAACTGGAACAAGGTTACTTCCTGTTAATTCTGTTAGCCAAAGCCCCAGCCCTGATTCGGGAGGTGAGAAAATAGACTCCATCTCTTGATGGAAGGAGCTCCCATCATGTTTCAAGGAACATGGAGAGAGAGGAGAATAATTGCAGCCACTTTTGCAAGTTATCTGCTGCACTTATTTTTTTTTTTTTGAGTTGGAGTCTCACTCGGTTGCCCAGACTGGAGTGCAGTGGCCGCTCCCGGTCACCGCAGCCTCGACCTGCTGGGCTCCAGCGATTCTTCCGCCTCAGCTTTCCAAGTAGCCAGAATTACAGGC
>NW_007258909.1:225123-328361 GCF_000164805.1 Carlito syrichta | reverse complement strand
TCCACGCCTGGCTTATTTTTTGATTTATTGTAGAGATGAGGTCTCGCTGCCCAGGCAGGTTTCGAACCCGCGGGCTCAGGCAATCCACTCACCTCAGCCTCCCAAAGGTGCGGGATTACAGGCTGAGCCACCGAGCCCGGCTTCTGCTGCACTTATTTTGGGAGCAGGAATAGGAGATTAGACTGCCTTGGTCCCAGAAGGTTGACTCCATTTAGGTCACCAGCAAGGAGGGCATTTCTGACCCTGACTCATGGGTTTAATTGCACTTGACATAAACCCAAGATGGCTTCATGATTCTTAGCATCCTCCTTTGGCCCTCCTCTCAAATCCTCAGTCCTTATCTTTTTTTTCTATCTTGAGGCATATTTAAGACAGCCCTAGTCTCCTTTTGGCATTGATGATTTGGGCTGGCCTAGTGGAAAGTAACATTGGTGCTGTGGGATTGGGAAGGAGAGCTCTCCAGTACTGGAGAAAGAAGAAACATCTCTCTTCATTCTGGAAGCTATGGTGGATACTCGGGCATTGGGGACCTTCTCATTATGGAGCATTCTCAAGTATTTGTCATTGATTTGTCTCTATCACCTGATTTTATTTATTTATTTGAGACAGGGTCTCACTGTCACACAGGCTAGAATGCAGTGGTGAGATCATAACTCACTGCAGCCTTGAGCTTCTGGGCTCAAGTGATCCTCCTAGACTACAGGTGAGCACCATCATGCCTGGCTAGTTTATTTTTTATTTTTTTGTTTTTGTAGAGATAGGATCTTACTTTGTTGCCCAGGTTGATCTTGAACTCCTGGCCTCAAGCAATCCTTCTGCTTCCACCTCCCAAGGAGTTGAGATTATAGGTGCGAGCCACCTTGTCCAGCTCTATCATATAATTTAAAAGGCATTTTCTAGGAGAGGAAAGTGTCAGGAAACAAAAAGATCTGATTGATTGGGGCTGTTCATCTATGTTCTTCCTTACCATGTGTGAAAATTTTAGATATTCTACTGAGAAGCAGTAGTCGTTTACCCAGTCTTTTTTTTTTTTTTTTTTTTTTTTTTGAGTTGGAGTCTTACTCTGTCGCCCAGGCTGGAGTGCAGTGGCACTTTCACGGTCACCTCAGCCTCGACCTGCTGGGCTCAGGCGATACTTCTGCCTCAGCCTTCCAAGTAGCTGGGACTACAGGTGCACGCCACCATGCCTGGCTAGTTTTTTTATTTATTGTAGAGACAAGGTCTCACCAAGTTACCCAGGCTGGTCTCGAACTCCCTGGACTCAGGCAGTCCTTTTGCCTCGGCCTCCCAAAGTGCTGGGATTACAGGCTTGAGCCATTGTAATGTCTGTGTGCTTTTCCAGTTGTTTGAAACAATTCAGAGTAGAAACATGAATTTAAATGTATCTGACTTACCACCCATTAGAGAATTCTTTGTGAGGACTAGAGTACATTAGGAGGAAGTATAATAATAGTATACAATGTAGGAACTTAATTGAAATATGCTAAAACATACATGAAACAACCTCATTTTTTCAGAGATAGTATAATAACCATAGACAGGTTCAAGTTTGTCCAGAACTTGGCTTCAGTATTCCTCTGTTTTAGTAGAGTTGTCGGAAGTAGTTAAAAGAAAGCAGATATAAATTTTACATCATTTTTGCCCACTTCTACTAATTCTAGAGGTGTAGTGACCAAAAGACATAAAAGAATGGGAAGCATTTTAAGGGCCTTATTACCCCTCATGACTGCTCAGTGACCTCTCAGTGCCTCATACCAGTCCTAGATTGGTTGCTAACACAGTTGGAGGCATGAAAAACCCACAACCTGAGTAATCCTCGGCTGAAATAATAGCAGTGTTATTTGTGGGTGAAATAGAATTTGTTTTGTTTTGTTTTTCCTCTCCACCCATCCCCTCTAGAATTTCAGCTTGTTATAAAATATCATCTCAAATTTTTTTCTTGGGTTTTTTTTTTTTAATCAAAGTCTCACTCTGTCGCCCAGACTGCAGCACAGTTGCACACTCAACAGCCACTGCAGCCTTGACCTGCTGGGCTCAGGCGATCCTTTCACCTCAGCCTTCCAAGTAGCTGGAACTACAGGCACACTCCACCACACCCGGCTAATTTCTTGATTTATTGTACAGACGAGGTTTCGCCATGTTGCCCAGGATGATCTTGAACATGCGGGCTCTGGCAATCCTCTTGCCTTGGCCTTCCAAAGTGCTGGGATTACAGGCGTGAGCCAACAGCGCCTGGCCCCAATATTTTTCTTATAGCATGTTTTTCCATTTATTTTTCAGAGAACAAAAGATTTAGTTCTTATCTCGCCATACCCTATTTATAAATCAGTTTCTTACTAAATCCCTGAATAATGTTTCTTGTTTACTTAGTGACAACATAAACTCAGGTAGTCATAGTTCAATATTTTTAGACCACAATAATTTGTGTTAGCAAATCAATATTTTTATCTCAGTGTTAATAATTTATTAAATCAAAGTATTTTAACAAACTGGAATAGGATACTAATTGAAATAACAATTATAAGTACTCATGCTTTGTTTTTCTAAAAGAACCAGTTTGCTATCATACACAACTGTAAAAAATTTTATATACTACATTCCCAACAAATGAGTGTCTGTATGTACTGTACTATGTCTCTCTGTGTCTCTTGTCTCTCCCTTGTGTCTCTCTTCATGTCTCTAAATGTAGAGTTGCTGTTTGTTGAAACAGCCATTTAGGACAGTGTCTGAATTCTATGGATCCCCACAGTTAAGTGTATTTACATTGAGGAAAGGCTGTAATAGAGAAATAACTAATGAATTCAAGGTAGTAGTTTTAGAAGGAGCCTTAGATAGGTACCACACTGAGTGGTGTTAATGGGCGTACTGTTGACTGATAATTGGAGATTTTAGAATATACACATTTAAGATGGACTAGATAGTATTCAATCACTCTCCTATGCTTTGAATACTAATTCTTACATTGGAAAATATTTAACATGATTTGCCTGTTTTGTAGATAACCACCTTTTGTTCCTGATTAATGATATCAAAAGTTTCTTATGGCATTGTCAGTATGGTTGGTTTCTGGAGGTGGGCGTGGGCACAGAAGTCACCATTCATGGCTGCGAAACTGCTTTGTGTATCCAGCAGCCCGACAGTGCATGCAGGAGTATCTTGGACTGTGTTTTGACAATGAAAACAAACACAAAACCTGGCAAGTATTTGATCAGGAAAATATAATGGAGAACGACAATGGAATCTTAATGAATTTCCTAAAGAGGAAGGGGTATGGACGTTTAAGCTAATCCCAACACCTCTGATTTGTGCAGGATTGAAAGAACAGATGATATTTTTCCTTGGAACAGCTATGGAGAGTAAAATGCCATGTGCTATGTGCACTGAGAGAACACCTTGTGCTCTGGTGTTCAAAGAATCCATGCAAAGGATTAATGATTGTCCTTTCTTTAGTTTCAGGGATGGCAATGTGGTGTATTTCCCTTTACTCACTATTATAAATGATGATACTATGTATATTCTTAGCCATGTTATGAAGGCCTTGAGACTCAGAAATATCTGATTGCTGGGGCTTAAGTGACAGTTCCTGGCCACAACCTTCGCTACTTCTTTAACATGTATCCTGCCTCTGCCTGTGCCAGTGAACATCAAGTATAGTCATTGTGTGTGTGTGTGTGTAGGTGTTCTTCCAAGTGATAATAGCAGATTTTTCCTACCTATATTGTTACAATTAATGAGTACATAGTGTACTTTATTTTATATCACTATCGGTGATTTTCCACCACTATCAGTGAACAAATATGTATCTTCATTTAAAAAAATCACAATATTTTACCAAGAGCTTTGACCTTGGATTTGATATGACCTTGGACTGTTGCTGGAATCAAAAGGCTGCTTTTCTGGTCCCCAGTCAGCTTCTAAGTAGCTGTGGTGGCTGGGCACATAATTGTTATTGATTGCTCTGGACTCAAGTATTGTCATCTTTAATGTAAGGGTTGGACTGTTGATCTCTAAGTCTCATCTTATTCTGACACTCCAGTCTTAATATTAGAGTTGGGTTCCCCTCCCAATTTTAGTAAGCCACACCATAAAATTATTATTGCAATTCAAAAATTTGATTGCATAAAATGTGGAGTTGCAGTATTACATTAATGAAATCAAATCAGTGGCCAGGTGGAAACCAGGAGGCAATCATCCATCACAGATTCTCCTTGACTTAACCTGGTAAACCATCATAAGTTGAAAATGTCATAAGATGAAAATGCATTTAATACACCTAACCTGTTGAACATCATAGCTTAGGCTAGTCTATCTTAAATGTGCTCCAAGCACTTACATTAGCCTAGAGTTGGACAAAACCATCTAACACAAAGCCTATTTTATAATAAAGGGTTAAATATCTCATGTAATTTATTGAATACTGTACTGAAAGCGAAAACAATGATTGTATGGTTACTCAAAGTACAGTTTCTATTACATTCATAAGTCCAGGTATGGTTTTCTTTGTATATTTATCCTTTCCTGGGCTACTGAGCTTCTTGAATTTGAAGATTGAAGTCTTTTATCAGTATTGGAAAATTCTCAGTCATCACATCTGAATATTGCCTCTGCCTGTTCTCTCTCTTTCCTCCTCCTGGTTCTCCAGTTACGTGATCATGAGACCCTTTGATATTTCTTAGGATCTGCTTCTTTTTTTTTTTTTCTCTTGCTATTTGTATTTTATTTTATTTTTTGTTTTGAGTTGGAGTCTCACTCCGTCACCCAGACTGGAGTGCACTGGTATGCTCTGGTCACCGCAGCCTCGACCTACTGGGCTCCAGCGATCCTTCCACCTCAGCCTTCCAAGTAGCTGGAACTACAGGCGCCTGCTACCACACCTGGCTAATTTTGTATTTATTGTAGAGCCGAGGTCTCGCCAAGTTGCCCGGGTGGGTCTCAATCCCGCAGTCTCAGGGATTGAGACCTCCCAAAGTGCTAGGATTACAGGCTGAGCCACCAAACCCGGCCTATTTGCACTTTAATATGGGTGTTTTCCATTAACCTCTATCTTTAGTTTGCTAATCTTGTCTTTTTTTTAATCAATATTTTTTATTATGATTTTGTGGGGTACAGTAAGGGTTAGGTGTATAATTACGTTTCATTCAGGCACCCTGTTGATAAGAGGTGTTTCCCCATTCCCAGCTAATCTTGTCTTTTGCTACGTCCAGTCTGCTGTTAAACCCATCCAGTGAATTAATTTCAGATATTGCATTTTTCGTAATTTCAGATGTTTTATTTTTCTAGGATGTCCATTGAATTCTTTTTAAGAAATAGTTTCTAGTTCTGTTGAAATTCACTCTCTTTTCTCTTATTTTTTTAACCAGTTACTCATAGTTATTTTAGAGGTCTTGTCTCCCAAATCTAATATCTGGGTTATCTGGGAGTCTGCATCTACAGTCTTATTTTTCTCTTGAATACTGATTATATATTTTTGCACTTCTCATGTTTAATATTTTTTAAAAATTTTATATCACACATTCTGTCTAAAAGGACCTTACTACCCCTAGTAAGATTCTCCTTATATCTTCCTTCAGAGAAAATGTCTCCTCTTTTCCTCTGTTAGGTAAATACAGTGAGGGGCTGATCATCACTCCGTGGAGAATTGAGCTAAAATCAAGGCCAGGTTGCAGTTTTAGGAAGACTCAATGTAGCTGTGCTCCTCAGGCTTAATTCTTCTGGTCTTTTGATCGAAAGCCTGGAGGAATCTTTGTTTTCTTAGCCCTGAAAAACTGGGAGATGCAATTCTATCCATTGGAGGTCTTGAGCTTAGTCACCTGGTTTATTAGTTCCAAATTCTTAACTGTTTTGAGGAGAAAATTGGTTATGTATTTGAGGTAACGCTCTTATTTTAGTAAAATGTTGTCTCCGAGGCACGGTGAAACTATAGGGGATTTCTCTCTGCCTTCTAGAAACCCTCAGCCTAATATCTCAGCCTCCTTCTCACAGCCCCAGAATGGAGCAAATGGGAGTAGTTCCCATCTGTCATGTCAGCCTTTGTGTATTCACCATAAAGCCTCACTGGTTCTCTTTTCCTTGGTGGAAATCCTTTCTTTTGACAAGTCTCATTAGTATGAGCCCAGAGTTCCCAAATGCCCTGAGGGAAGGAAATCAGATTATCAGCTCACCTCAGAAGAGCTCCCTTCCTCTGGCATTCTTATCTTTGAGTCCCTTATAGCCTAATGAAAGCCTCATGCTTTTTTCAGCATAAAATATGTAAGATAGGATCCGTAATTTTATAATATACATCATTTGCATGTCCTCAGCTATTCTCATGGAGTCTTCTGTTTAGACATTAAACATTTTTCAGCTTCATGATAAAAAGTAATTTTGGTAGTAAGCACCTGCTGACTCATTATAATATTTTCAAAGGAGGAAAATGGGAATACTTAGACAATATGGTTCTCTTCAAAATATTTTCATTGCATTTTTTCAGTTTTTCAATTATAATTTGTCTAGAAAACACTTTGTAGGTAGAAGATGGTAATGGAGGCAGTTTCAGTTGCTTTAAAGCTCCCTCAGATGGATTCCTTATTGGGCACATTTGCTTCTCTTTTGTAGTAAAATGAGGCATGACTGTCATTACAAACCCTCCCATTTGGGAAGAGAATTTGCTCCAGAGAATTCTACTACCACTAATAGGCAGTGTCCATATGGTTCACACATGTAAAAACAAGAGAATGAGCCCCTCAAATTATTTAAATTTGAACTATTTTATTGTTAAGGAGCAATTCTGTTAACTTTTGTTTGAAGCTGTGTAGGACTTGGCCACTGCTGAGAGCCCCAGGGCTGGTGGAGGCCCTGAGTTCTAGTGTTGGCTCTGCTTCCACAAGCCATTTGTTCTGGGAGAGGCCTCTGTTCCCTCATCCTGAGAATGAGGACATTGAAATAGTTGAATCTTAATTCTTTCCATCTCTACCCTTTGGATTTCAGTCAGTTATTTATCACTTGGAAATTAAGGTTGTACTTGCATTTCAGTAAACTGTATTGCCAGGATCAATTAAAAGAATAAAGGTATGCAAATTTCTTTTGACTCTTAAGTGTTCTGCTTCCCATCTAATGGGAGCACAAGGAACTTTGTGTCAGTATCAAAGCAGGAAAACAAATAAAAAATAAATTGTGATTTTTTTGAATCCTGAGTACCTGGATTCAAGTCCTAGGTTTGTAATTCATCTGCTTTGGTGCCTTGGGCAAATCATCAACTTTTACAAGCCTCAGTTTCCCAACTAGAAAATGAATAGAATAGTACAGTAGCTTTACTTATCTCACAGGGCTGTTGTGGGAATCAAATACAACGTTTCATGTGTGAAGGCTCTTTATAAATAGTAAAGAACTGTAAAAACATCAATTATCATTAGGACTAATGATGCAGCCCTTGTCAGCAGTAACCATCTGTGTGTTGTGGCTGTCACTATTAAAAGCAAGATGTGAAAACAGCCTGAAGGTATTTAAATTATGTACACCTTGAGTTTTGGTCCCATCTCACTTTTTTGTGGTTTTGGTAGGTAAATTGACACTATGCTCAAGGTATGATCTCTGTCCTTGAAGCCAATGAAATGTAGAACTGGACGGGATATTGGGATCATCTTATCAAATCCCTTTCTTTTAAAGATACAGTTTAGGAAGTTTAACTGACTTACCTAAGGTGGCAGCTGCTTCAGGGTAAAACCATAAGTAAGACCACTTTGTGTAAGCCCTGATTTGTGTAATTACTTATACAATTTTGATCAAAGACCAAAATTAATGAAGGAGATAGCTTTTGCTTTCAAACTTTGGGATTCTCCACTTCCCTTTTCCCTAACCCCACTGACATCCTTCACTTCCCTCCTACCTCAAAGCCACCCCCCTTCTATTCTGATGGTGGTATCTATACCCATTCCTGAGAAAGCCCACCCCCACCTGTGCTCTTGAGTCCCACTCATTTTGTCTCCTCTGGGACTTACTCTAGTAGTCATCCTTTCTGTATTGTCTTGTTCTCTCTTTCTGCTGGTTCTTATCTTTGGTCTACAAATGTGTCCAAACTTGTCAAAAAATTTTTACATCATCCTATATACTTCTTTGGTTTAATATTTGACTATTGAAAAGGAAACTGGTAAACTGATTCACAGCTTTTTCAACTTTCATTCATTCTTTATATGGTAATGTATAAGTACAGTAATGTTGCTTAGTGGTAGATCAGAAAGGTTTCCTTCCTCCACCCTGCCTCTTCCCTTCCTCTGTCTGCTTCTAGTCCTACATCTCTCTCTCTCTCTCTCTCTCTCTCTCTCTCTCTCTCTCACTCACTCTCTCTCTGTCTTTATTTATTTAATTTTTTTTTGAGTTGGAGTCTTACTCTGTCGCCCAGGCTGGAGTGCAGTGACATGCTCACAGCCACTGCAGCCTCGACCTCCTGGGCTCAGGTGATCCTTCCGCCTCAGCCTTCCTAGTAGCTTGGACTGTAGGCACACACCACCATGCCTGGCTAAGTTTTTTGATTAATTGTAGAGGCGAGGTCTTGCCAAGTTGCCCAGGCTGGTCTCGAATCCGTGGGCTCAGGCTGTCCTCTCACTTGGCCTCCCAAAGTGCTAGGATTATAGGTGTGAGCCACCACACCTGGCCAGTCCTCCACCTCTCTTGTTCCTCACCTCCCTCTTGTCCCTCTTCTTGCCCCTTTCTGTTTCCGGCCTTTCTCTTGTCTCCCCCCCCCAGTTGCAATTTGCTTTCTGGCCTCTCTTAGGAACCCCAGTCTGACCGTGGTCATCAGTGGTCTGATGGTATACTCAGTTGTTGATTCTCAATGGCATCTGTCTTTGACTCACTGCCTAGTTTCTGGGCACTTGTTCTTTTTTAGCCTCTTTGATCCCTTCTTAGGCTGAATTCCTCCTCTTCTAGCTTTTGAAATGGCACTGTTTTTCAGTGGAATTCAGCAACAGCTCTAGTCACCTCTCCACTCTGCCTTTATCTGCGCTTATAACATGGCTGCCTGTTTCCTCACCCCCCTCGACACCTTGCTGAGCCGTATGCCTTCAGCCTCTTGTTTTTCTTTTCTTCCATTAAACATTTGACCCAAATGTCCTCTTCAGGGAAGACTTCACCAGCAACCCCGGTTGCAACTCCATAAAACTTTGAAGGTCCCTCTACTAGCCCTGGCTTTAAGACTATTGGGATTTTACTTTGTCCCCTTCACTTCATCCCTGCCCCTAGTGTTTGGGCAGAGACTATGGCTGATTCAATTCTATGGGGCTTGACCCTTAGTCAGTGCTGAATAAATGAGGGAGAGCATTCTTTCTATACATTTCCTATAGATCTATAAGTACTTTTCTGCTTTAGGAGAGTGAAATGTTGACCGGCCACAGAGAAGATAAAAATATAAGATCAGAAAAGAGGAGTTCACTGTGCTTTGTTGTGGGCATCTATAGTATCAGTCAATTTCTTAAATATTGAGTTATTTTTATATGAAGTACCAGAGTGTGATAGGTAGAATAATGGCCATCTGCTGTGGTTTGGTTATGGTTTGTTTATCTCTACCAGAAGTCATGTTGAAATTTGATCCCTAATGTTGGAAGTGGGGCTCAGTGGGAGGTGTCTGAGTCATGTGACAGATCCCTCATGAATGATTTGGTGCCATTCTCCTGGTGGTAAGTTCGCTAATTTAACCCATGGAATGGATTAGTTCCTGAGAGAGTGGATTGTTGTAAAGCCAGAGCTTCCCTCAGGTATTCCTCTCTTTTGCAAATGTCTCTTTCCCCTTTGACCTCTGCCAAGTTGTAATGCAGCATGAGAGCCCTTGTCAGAAACCAGGGCCATGCCCTTGAACTTTTCTGCCTGCAGAACTGTTCATTAAATAAACCTCTTTAGCCGGGCTCGGTGGCTCAGCCTGTAATCCCGCGCCTTTGGGAGGTTGAGATGAATGGATTGCCTGAGCCCGCGGGTTCGAGACCCGCCTGAGCAGCGAGACCTCATCTCTACAAGAAGTCAAAAATCAGCCGGGCATGGTAGTGCATGCCTGTAATTCCAGCTACTTGGAAGGCTGAGGCGGAAGGATCGCCGGAGCCCAGCAGGTCGAGGCTGCGGTGGCCTGGAGCGGCCACTGCACTCCAGTCTGGGTGACAGAGTGAGACTCCAACTCAAAAAATAAATAAATAAAATAAACCTCTTCTTTATAAATTACCTAGTCTCTGGTATTTTTTATACCAACACAAAATGGACTAAAGCACCCTCCAAAGATTTGTATATGTTCTAATCCCTGGAATCTGAATTGTTATATAGCAAAGGGGAATTAAGATTTGCAAATGGAATTAAGATTGCTACTCAGCTGGTTTTAAAATATATTATCCTTGATTATCTGGGTGGGCTCAGTGTAATCATGAGGGTCCTTAGAAGTGGTCTCTGCTGTAGGATTGCCTTATAGCTGAGACTACAGGACTGCGTAAGGTCTTAAATTGCCTCGAATATTATCTTTGGTTAATGCTTCACTGATGTTTTCCTTTCTCTAACGGATATAATTATATCAGTTTTCTGTGATATTACTTATAATGAAAGAAAGGTACTTTTATTGAATGTTCATATGAGTCAGGTGCCTTATATACATTACCTTATTTAATGTGCTAAATAGCTCAAGAAATAGATATTATTAAATTCTTTTATGAATGAGAAACAGGCACAGAGTGGTTACCCTGAGTTTTTATTGCATATAAAGAGCAAAGCTGAGGTGTATGGTATTTTTAATTTTGCAAAATGTACTCATGTCTAAAGCTATATTTTTTAAAAATCTTGGTTTGAAGTTTGCAAGTTAAAGAGGGATTTGTATATTATTGAAGCTATATGAACAAACAGAAAAGAGAACAAAAACTAACCATAATTTCAACAAAATCTTGATTATATTTTGTTATATATTTCCTTCCAGTCTCTTTTCTTCCTCCGTGCATATGTATGTTGCAGTTTCCCACAAAGATAATCAGTCATATTATACTTTTAAAATTTTGCATTATGTATTTTTTCATATTATTATGTGTCTTTGTAATTATTATCTTTAATAGACAATCAATTTTTTCTAAGTTTTTAAAATCTAAAATAATGCTGAAAGAATAGTTCCTATCTGGGATGTGCCATTTGGCAGAGACCAGGAAAACATGAAGGCTGAATCCAACCACAAAATTCAGTTAAAATTTCTGCTTGATGGTGGTCAGCATCATATCTGTTCACATTTCATTGGTCAACGTGTATCATAGGGCCAAATCCAAAGTCAGTGATGTGGGGACATATACTTCTCCCCCATGACAATGGGCAGGGATGCATAATCCTATTATAGGGAGGGAAGAATAGTTGGGAATAATAATCCCATACTCCCCGAAGAGGGATGAGATAGATGATCAGAGATAGAACCAGAAATAAGTAAAAGCAGATATAGATAGGCTAGTCATTTTTGAATTCAGATTCTGACCTTGAGCAGGAGCTCTGTCTTCACGTGCCTCTTCTGTGAAATGGACTAATTAAAAGATGTGATGTATGGAAAATATGATGCACATTGCCTTACATGAAATACATAGGCTGCCAGCAAATGCTAGTTTCTTTTAAAGATGTAATTTGCCATGGTACTGAATGTGCTATTTTGGTGTTGATGTTTGGGTGGAACTTGACTTTCTTGGATTTTAACACAAATATATATACACAATGCTATGGATTTTCTAGCCAATAAAGAAAAGATAGGCTGAATTTGGGTATTAGTCTCCTTAAGTCCTTTTAAAAGTGCATAATTACTGGGGGTCTAATTTAAAATTCCTTCACATCTCAAGGTAGGGATGCAGAGGAGGGAATCATTTTAACTGATAAGGGCCATTAGCATCCAAATCACCTGGGACCTTGTTAGAAATGCAGTCTCTTGGACCCCTCCTCAGAGCTACTGAATCAGATTACGCATTTTAACAACATCCCCAGGAGATTCAGATGTACATTAAAATGTCAAAACTCTGATATAGATGATCCTTAGGAAACTTTTGGAGAAATGATGTTTTTTTCCCTCAAAGTTTTCAAACAAAGTTTATTAGAGAAAGAAGGAAGAAAAGAAAGGCAGACATGCCAGAACTGTTGTGGGCAAAAGAAACCACTGAAATGATGTTTTAAAAGTAAAGTTTTTGGCCAGGCACAGTGGTTCACACCTATAATCCCAGCACTTTGGGAGGCTAAGGTGAGAGGATTGCCTGAGCCCATGGGTTTGAGACCACCCTGGGCAACTTGGTGAGACCTCATCTCTACAATAAATAAAAAAATTAGTTGGGCATGGTGGTGCGTGCCTTTAGTTCCAGCTATACTTGGAAGGCTGAGGCGGAAAGATCATCTGAGCCTAGTAGGTTGAGGCTGCGGTGGCCATGAGCATGCCACTGCTGTCCAGCCTGGGTGACAGAGTGAGACTCCAACTCAAAAAAAAAAAAAAAAAAAAAAGTAAGGTTTTCTTTGTGAGTTATTATTTGCTTTTAATTTGACCATGATGAATAAGTCAATAATATTTAAAATTTAAAAAAATTTTTAGTGCATATGTTATTTTTTAAAAGGCACATTAGAACAGTAACAATTTAGAAGTAATTTTTGTTTTTTTGAACTTCCAAGAAAAAGTTATTTTACCTAGGTTTAATCTTGGTTACAGACGATTCATCTGTGACCTTTGATTAGACTTAAATTTCAGGAGTCTTACTTTGATCTTAAGATATCTTTGATCTTAGGAGATGAAACTGAAATAGTATTATAAGTAATCTAACACATAGCATTTAGAATTGGCTATGGGTTGAATGTCTACTCTAAAACTTATGTTGAAACTCAGTCTCCAATGTGGCAGTATTGAGAGGTGGAGCTTTAAAGAGGTGATTGGATTAAGAGGGCTCTGCCCCTATGAATGGATTAATCCGTTCATGGATTCTTGGATTCATGGGTTAGAGGGTTAATGGGTTAATATATTAATGGGAATGGGATTGGTGACTTTATAAGAAGAGGAAGAGAGACCTGAGCAAGCATGCTCAGCCACCTGGCCATGTGATGGCTCTTTGCTTCCTCAGGATTCTGCAGACTCCTCACCAGCAAGAAGGCCCTCACCAGATGCAGACCCTTGACGGTGGATTTCTCAACCTCTGTAATGGTAAGAAGTAAGTTCTTTTCCTTTATAAATTACCCAGTTTCAAGTGTTCTGTTATAAACAATAGAAAACAGACTAAGATAGAATCTTTGAAACAAAATGATAATTGTTGAACTAAAGAATCATTTTTGCTACTTGTCTCTATTGTTTGCTAGTAATCTTGCTCTTGAGTTTCCTTATGGATACATTGTGTGTAAGAGGACCTAACTCTCTGGAAGGGTGGTGTGGGCAATGAATGAAATGGTATTGAAAATTCTTTACAATCTCTCTGATGTACAGTCAACTCACTGTAAGGTGTTTTCTTGGTTTTAGGGCAAAATACAGCCTGTGGGGCCAAATCTTATTTACCTAATTGTCTATGGCTGCTTTCATGATGCAAGTGACAGAGACCACTCTATATAGCTTGCAAAGCTTAAACTACTTATTAGCTAGCCCTTTACAGAATAAATTTAGTGTTCCTGGTAGCAATGACAAAGGATAGCTTTTTGTATGCGTGTGTAATTGAGAAAGGTATCTGAAGAATCTTGACTTTTTTTCCTTTAAAGAGAAAAAAGGAGTCAATCTAACATTTAATAGATTTTTATTTTTCTTCCTGATTACATGTTTGCCTTAGGGCCCTGATCACTGATTAAATTAAATGAACTTTGCCACTTTTTGTACCTGTTTTTGTCTTTCAACCAATCCCTTTCAAAGTACTGAAGACAATTCTCTCATAAGATGTTTACTTTACTACACAAATGCAGTACTTTATCAATGAACTGTGTGTATTTTTATATATCTTGTGGAGGCATGCTACTTCCTTCACATAGCCCAATGTGTATTTTCCCTTGAAACTCTCCAGCCTTGGCTCTTTCTTCTCTGGGATGCCTCCTTGTAGTGGGCCGTGAGCCATTTTGGACAAGCTACATAACTTTAGTCACTGAGGACAGTGAATCTGCTATGGGGGTGACTCATGACCAGCCCTTGCTGAGAGTAAGCAACTTCATCATATACCTAAGAGATCATGAATTATTAAACTAGAATAACCTACTGTTGGATACAACTTGGAAAAAATTCCTTCTTCTACTGATTCTTAACCTTTTTTTTCCCCTTCGCTATATATGGGCCTAAGGTTAAACACTAAAAAAAGAATAAAGAAATTATTCATGAGGGCTTTCTGGGAGATTTAGTCTTAATTTACATTTTAGCCAATTCAATATTTTTCATACTTTACTCAATATGGTTGTATATATGTTTTAGAATAATATTCACATATACATCCATGTATATATCTGTATTTTGTGTGTGCACACATGCATGTATATAACTCTCATTACTGAAGGAATTTAAGAGAAGCAGTGATTGTACCTTCATAGGCCCTTTCTGTATCTGAATCCCTACCTAAATGTGATGACTTTTTCTTGGGTGGATGTTAATCCATCGCTCACTAGTCAACAAACAGGAGAGTGTTTGTGCAAAGAGTCAAATCCATTATCTTAATTTCTGCTTAAATTATTTCTAGATAAAATACACTGATAATATATGCTGATGATACTCCATTGATTATCAAATAGCTACAATAGTAACAGCTAAGTATCAGGTAAAGACTAGAACATTCTAAAAAAGTCTGAATAAAGATTATATTATTTGTAACTTGTCAGGAGATAAAATATTAGAAGTACTAAATCATCAGTTCAGCGATACATGCAAGGAATTGTCTTTAACTCAAAAATACAGTAATAATGCGCAAACTTGTGAACCAGCTTATTCTGCCATAACTCCACTAGTCTGCCTGGATGAGGATAAAGAGATGTATTACTCATAAGAATTGACAGATCTGGGATAGATTCAGCACAAATAGCACTTTAGAGACATTTGAAACTATGGTATTCAGTTAAATGTTCCCATAGTTTTAAGATACATTCATTCCTGAATGTTGCCAAGGATCCTAGTGCTATGAGCAGCTTGTAACAGAGATTTGTGTGGTTGCTATGTGCGAAAAACCCTAGAATAAATGAGTAGGAAATAATATCAGGGTGGGAAAATATTGCCATAGTAACAACTTACTTTCTATAGGGGAAATTTGGAAAATAAAGTAAGAATCCCTGGAACTTGTGTAGAAATATATTTTGCACAAAATGAAGAATACAGAACAACAAAGATCATGCCTGATACTGCTTTTTACTAAGAATATTTTTCTTTATGACATGGAGTAATTTAAAATGTTACATTTCGAGTGGCTTTCTAATTCATTGTTTAGTTTGGGTACAGCCACAAGAGAAATTGTAAAGCTCTGAGAGAAAGTAATGTCATTCCATTTCTTGACATGACAATTCCCAAATATACTCTCATATGAAATGTGGTATTCTAGAGATGCTGACTATATATCATATAACTCTCTTAATCATGAAATTCTTTAAATACAGGTTGAATTTTTTGAGTTGCCCTTCACTCAACTTTTCTTTCTCTTTTCAGTAGGGTAGAAAAGTTATTAAAGTCATCTTTTGATTGCTAAGTACTGACAAGTATGTTTCTTTGCCATCTTTTCTTCTGATTTCGTAGTTTCAACCTTAACTGCTCATTAGAATCACCTAGAGAAGTTTTTATTTTTCCACCTTGAATTTCTGATTCCGTTGATTTGAGGT
Source organism: Carlito syrichta (assembly GCF_000164805.1). Lineage (NCBI taxonomy): Eukaryota > Metazoa > Chordata > Mammalia > Primates > Tarsiidae > Carlito > Carlito syrichta. The sequence continues at coordinate 312,599 of NW_007258909.1, read as the reverse complement.
GGGGCATAGGCAGAGGCATTTCTGTGTGTGTGTGTGTGTTTAAACTACCTCTGATTGTAATGTACAGCCATGGTTGAGGATTGCTCTAGACCCTTGCTACTTAAAGTATAGTCCTTGGACCAGCAACATTAATGTGACCTGGGAGCTTGTTAGAAATTCAGAATTTTGGGCCCCACTCCAGATCCACTGAATTAGAATCTACAGTTTAACAGGACCCGTAGGTGTGAGTCAGATGTGCATTAAAGTTTGAGGGGCACTATTCTGCAGTAGGGAAAGGCAAACAAAGGTCATTGGAGGGCCCTCACACCTGTTTTCTGGCCCTCACACCTGTTTTTGTAAAGTTGTTTTCTTTTTTTGACTCTCTGACTTTAGAGAGCTGTGTTCTTTTTATTTTATTATTTAAACATTTTTTATTTTAAAGATGTGGAGAACAATTTAGATGTAAATAAAGTTTTATTGGAGAACAGCCATGTGCTCGTTTATTTATATATTGTCTATGATTTATTTTCTGCTGCAAGGGCAGAGTTGAATAGTTGGAACAGAAACCTTATGAATAGTGAAGTAAAAAATATTTACTCTCTGGTCCTTTGTAGAAAAAGTTTGCCATCCTCTGCTTTAGGATTTCCAGCTACCCTGTGGGTGGAAAAAAAATGGAAAAGTGAAAACTTGCTTGCAATAAAAGAAATCAATTTTCAATTTGATTGCTGAAATTCCCAGCCTTAGGTCCGACAGCCATACTTAAGGGAAGTTGAATGAGTGACTGAGTCAGAAGAATGAACTAAGGGAAGCAATGTTGTTCTGATAGGAGAGTTAGTGAGAGTCCATGCATATTTGCTACTCAGTAATGAAATACCTGCCCTTGACATGTCTGACCTGAAATGGTGGATTTGTTTAATTTGAGTTTTAAAATCTTGTATTCTTTATGCAGACCAAATCCTTAACAGTTGTCCACCATATACTGATGACTTGTAAAATGATGTAAACAAAATGTAAAATTTAGGTTGATGCAGGTTATGACTAGAGAGTCTGTTATCTCTTGGTGATCTCAGAACTCTTCTCCAGTCCCAGCTTCTGGAATTCTAATCCACATACTACAGGTGGTGTCCCATTAATGCCTGTATTAGCCACCTGATACGAAGCACTAAATTACCTTTGTGAGGAAGTAGACCCAATCCCGTGGGTTGGGATATCTGAGTTAAGAGGTGGCTTCACTCGGAAGAATGATAGCCTTACCATTACCATTCTTCAGTGAAGGATTTCTGCAAAGCAGTCCTGCGAAGCTGGTTTTATTCTAGTTGGACAACTTGGGACCGAATTAGGAAGTGACCCAGCCAGGGTTTGAAAGCAGATTTGTTTGTCCTTTAGACATTCTTTTTCTGTCTTAACACATCGTTCTCAAACACTGAGCGGATCCTTTATGGCTTTTGTTTGCTTGTGCTGTGAATACATGAAACAAACCGAGAGAATGAGAACTGGTGGGCAGCTCATGCTGTCATGATAATATCTGTGTTTGAAGACATTTGGACTAATGTGAATGAATGATCATTAATGATGTGTGAAATATATGTTTGAATGTTCTCAGGCTGTGAAGGCTCTGTATTTTATGTAAAAGTTGCAGTGTGATCACCTAACATGTATGTAAGAGAGGTTCTTTTTTCATAGAAGAGCTATTGGAACAGCCTACTAAAGTCATATTTATTTGATGTGTTAAATAGAATTTATTCAGAATTCTATAAAACTTGTAACCTTTTAATGATTTCAAGTGAGATAGTTCCTGGTGGTCAATTTTTATTAACTGAATGGCTGTTAATGCCCTTTGCTCAGAACTTTTTATGTCAGTTTGAGATTGTAAACTTATTAATAAACTGGGAAGGTGCCCACCTTCCAGCTATAGTCGTGATAACTACAAAGGCAACTTCTATTTGCTGACCTTCTGTAATGTCACAAGATCCTTTAGGTGTGTCCTCTTGAAGCCTCATGAGTTCAGTAGAATTCTTTTTTTTTGAGTTGGAGTCTCACTCCATCGCTCATGCTGGAGTGCAGTGGTATGCTCATGGCCATCCCGGCGTTGACCTCCTGGGCTTAGGTGATCCTTCCACCTCAGCCTTCCAAGTAGGCGGAACGACAGTCGCTTGCTACCACGCCCAACTAATTTTTTGATTTATTGTAGTGTTGAGGTCTTGCCATGTTGCCCAGGCTGGTCTCTAACCCGCAGGCTCAGGCAATCTTCTCACCTTAGCCTTCCAAAGTACTGGGATTACAGGCCTGAGCCACCGCGCTCGGCCTCGGTAGAATTCTTATTTTGCAATAGAGAAAACTAGACTTTAGCCAAAGCACTTTTGGTGGAACAAAATTGAAAATCAAGTTTTCTGACTTTAAAACTCATACTTTTAGGTGTCTTGGTAGGAAGACAGTCTCTATCAGGCCTGTTTAAGATTTAACTAAAGGTGTTTCCTCAAAATGATTGTTTCAAATTATTTTATCTTTATATCTTAGAGATACAGTTACCATATGAATTTCACCATTGTTTTGTAGCTGCTTTGGGAATTTTAAAAAAGAAATTTTATGTATGTATGCGTATATATGAAATATGGTATAAACAATGTATATCTGAAAGACATATTTTAAATGAGCCCCCACCGAGGTCAGTAAATGGAACATGCCATACCCTAATATTCCCTACTTCCAGACATTATCCATTCCCTCAGAGGTGTCCTGATTTTTGTGGAAATTACTTTTTTTGTTTTTTAATTTTACTACCTAAATATTTCTAAATTATATAGTTTTGTTGTGGTTGAGCTTTCTATAAATGGACCAATATAGCACATACTCTTGTGTCTGACTTTATTTGCTCAGTATATTCAGTAATGTCTTGTACATATTTTGTTAGATGTACTCCAGGTATTTGTTCTATTTCAGTATTAGCAAAATGGCATCACTTTTAAAATTTTATTTTTTAACAATTGCTGATGTATAAAAATAAATTTTATTTTTGTGCTTTGATGTTATATTCAGTAACCTTGCTAAATCCTTTACAATTGTAGTAATAGTGATTCCTTTGATTTTTCTATGGACATGAATCTTGTCATCTGTAAATAATAATAAGTTTTTTCCTTGTTAATCCTTACACCTTTTTTCTTGCCTCACTGCAGTGGCCAGGACCTCTGGTGTAATGTTGAGTAGAAGAGATGATGGTAGGCGTTCTGTGTCATTCTCTTTTCTAAAAGAGAATTTTTTTGATATTGTACCATTAAGTATGGTGTTTATTAGAAGTTTTTGATGTATATCTTTTTTTCAGAGTAGGGAATTCCCTTCTATTTGCTTATGTTGTTTTTAAAATCATCAATAGATGTCACTTTTTCCACATCAATTGAGATGAGAATATGATTTTTCTCCTTTAATCTGTTAATATGGTAAGTTATATTGGTTGACTCAAACAATTTAAAATAAGTGTGAATTCCTAGTTTGAATCCAGTTTGATCCAGACATATTATCCTTTTTAAAATAATGTGCATTTCATATGCTACTATTTTCTTTATGATTTTTACATCAATGATCATGGATGAGATTGGCTTAATAGTTTTTAGTTCTTATACAGTGCTAATTGTGTTTTTGTAATTTGGCACATTCTAAACTCCAGCCTGAGGAAGGTGCCTTTTACTTCTGTTCTCTGGCAGTTTTTGTATAATTTATCCTTAAATCTTTGTAAGAAGTGTTATTACTTCCTTAAGTTTTTGGTAGAACTTGCTGGTGAAGTCATCTGGGCATGCAGTTTTTTGTTTTGTTTTGTTTTGATTTTTGAGTTGGAGTCTCACTCTATCACTCAGACTGGAGTGCAGTGGCATGCTCCCGGCCACCGCAACCTCGACTTGCTGGGCTCCGGCGATCCTTCCGCCTCAGCCTTCCAAGTAGCTGGAATTACAGGTGCGTACTACCACACCCACCTCATTTTTTGATTTATTGTAGAGATGAAGTCTCGCCAAGTTGCCCAGACTGCTCTCGAACCTGTGGGCTCAGGCAGTCCTCTCACCTCAGCCTCCCAAAGTGCTGGGATTCCAGGCTTGAGCCACCACGCCCGGCTTTGTTATTTTTTTTATTGTGAGAAGGTTTTTAATTACTGATTCAGTTTCTTATAGAGTTATTTAAGTTTTATATTTTGTGACAGTTTTGATAAGTTGGACTTTTTTTGAGAATTTTTGCAACTTGTTCTAATTTTAAACTTTTTGGTAGAAAGTTGACTCAAATATACTCTTTACAAAGATTTGGCATATTAATCTTCTGAAGTGGCCAACTTAAGCCTTTGTTGATCATTTCTATTTTATGCTTGTTTTCTATTTCATTTCTGCTCTTATTCATATTTCCTTCTTTTTGCTTTCTTTGGGTTTATTTTGCTTTTCTTAATGTCTGGAAGTAGGTACTTAGCTTTTTAATTTTTAGATGTTCTCATTCTCTCTCTCTATTTCTTATTCTAAGTGGCTTTGGGTCTATCCCACATGTTTGAAATGTAGTAAATTTGCTATTTAGCTTAAAATATTTTAAAATTTGCATTAATGTAATTGGTCATACCCCTGGGTTAATACCTGTTCCAGTCAGGGTCGGCTTTCTCTGTCTTGCCTCATCTTCTAAACTATTTTACATTCCATAGACCATTAGAACATCCTAGGGACTGTCCAGGCCATAGCTTTTCAAAATGCAGCTCATGTTCCTCATGCATACGAATTATGTTGGAGAAGTTATTTAAAATGGTCTGGTCTAATCATCTCTTTTTTTTTTTTTCTGAGTTTGAGTCTCACTCCGTTGCCCAGGCTGGAGTGCAGTGGCATGCTCACACCCACCCCAGCGTCAACCCGCTGGGCTCAGGCGATTCTTCCGCCTCAGCCTTCCAAGCAGCCAGAACTACAGGTGCATGCTACCACACCCAGCTAATTTTTGATTTATTGTAGAGATGAGGTCTCACCAAGTTGTCCTGCTGGTCTCGAACCCGCGGTCTCAGGCAATTCACTCGCCTTGGCCTCCCAAAGTGCTGGGGTTACAGGCTGAGCCACCAAGCCTGACCATCATCTCATTTTTCATACAAGAAAACACAGGGCAAGAATAGTTAAATATGTTAAATTTAAAGTTGTGACTTAATTTGTTAGGATAGTTACATTTGGCATGATTAAATGCATAAATGCCTATTGATGCATCTATTTACACTACAGTATTGTAACTCATTTAGAAATGGTGGCTTGCACCTTAAGATGATTCCAGTCATGTGTAATGGTGGTCATTGGCTTAGGCTCATTCACTGAGCTTTTTTTCTCCATCAGCTTTCAAATGAGTTGTCCATTTGAATTTGAAAGAAAAGGTGCATCTTTTGCTATGAAACTTAACCTTATTGTGATTGCTGGGAAATAAAATAAAGACAATGAAGCAGAAATGAGGTGAGGTGGTCGGGTGATCATTCTGCAGCCTTACTTGTGAAGATGCACTCTTAGGACAGATACAGCTCTTTCAAGCTCTCTTACCAACTGGCCAGCTCCAGAGACCCAAACCACCTGCTCGGTCAGCATCCCTTTCTGGTATTCAGACTGTGGAATGAATGTAGTGGGTGATTTAAAGTTTTCAAAGCCCTTTTATATGTGAAGGAATATGAGAAAGGGCAGATGGTAAGTTGGCCATAAATGCAATACAGCTCTTCTTTTTTTTTTCAGGATAAGGGGAAAGCCTCTTGTATGCCCATGTTTATCCTGTCTCTCTTGAAGTCCATGCCATGGTGGCCTCTTCTTTTCCTTTTTTACCCCTTTTCTTTCTCCCCCCCCGCCCCCCACGTCCTTCTCTTTAAACTATTTGTCATACGTGGTTTAAGCTTGATTGTGATATACTCTTTGTCCTTCATTTGTCTTTTTTTTTTTTGTCTCATTGTGGGATTTGGCTCTCTTGGGCAGATGGGGAGGGAAGAGATGGGTGGGAGTAGGTAAACACAGTTCTGAATTATGCCTGGAGGTTGGATCTGTAAGCCCCACATAACTCACTATTAGAAGTGTAAGTCCTCCCCGAGATAACCTGCACATTCTCCAAGTTGTAGGTGAGGAAACTGAAGTCTGAGGTTGCTTACATTATTTACACAATAATGGGGAGTTTTTCTTATTTCCTCCCACCCCCCTTTTTGCTCCCTCAGACAGTGTTGTTGGCTACTAACTGTTGAGATTGTCCCTAATTCTTCCAGTCAGTTTTATGTGCACAGTATGCCTCTTCCTGACCACTTAGATCTAAAAAATGTCTCAAAGGATACTCAATCAAAGCTTCTGTTCTCTTTGCAGCTTCTAGGTACGGATGCTGACTCTAATTCTGGAACTGTTTATAGCGATGCCCTGTATTAGTGTCAGGTCACTAGAAAGCCAGAGGGGGCAGATCGTTCTAGGAGATGTTAAATGTGTTTCTTGAGTTTCTTTATTTAGATAGGAATGGAAGAGGGCTGGTTTGAGGAGGCCCTGCTGTCTACTTTGGTGCTGAATTTGAACCCCTGGACTGAGGATCCCAGGTGCCTTGTTTGTGTCACCATGTGGGCCTGCTTTGCCTGATTTGAGAGGAGGAAGAAGCTCATGGTGGGGGACAGGGAATCCTTTGTTCAGCCAGGAAGACGCCAGGCCTCCATGTAGGTCCTGCCACTGATGCATCAGGACTAGTGTTGGGGCCTGGTGCTGTCCATGGGGTGGAATGGGACAGGCTTTGACCATTGGAAGCAGTCATCTCTGACCTCCTGGAGTCCCCAGGGCTCTTCTTGGTGCTTTCTTCTTGGTGGAAGATCTTTGATGCTTTCTATTAAAACAGGAATACCCCTTAGAGGAAGAGAACTTCAAACACTCCCGAATAAATACCATGTAAAGGGTCATTTATTAGCATCTCCTGTGGCTAGATTTGGGGAAAATGGGCAATGAAGCAGAAGGGATGAGAAAGACAGGGTGAGGCCTGGCATACTTCACAGTTGAAGCTTCTGCTTTGCTCAACAGCATGTGAATTTGGGGACTTGGATAGTTGGCTGATTTCAGTTTGGGACCACAGATTCTTGCTTGAACCGTAACTTTGTAATTCTTTCTCTCTCCTTTATTTTTCATACCCCTGCCAGAATGCTTTCGTAGGCTAGTATCCCGCTGAGGGAAGACAAAGCCTCGCAGGCCTGTATCTCTGGCTTTTTATCTCTTGTACCTCTGGGGGAGTGTTCTGTGGCAGTGATAGTGGCACTAGGTGCAAATTAATTAAGATGGGACAGAAGTCAGACAATTCATGGCATGCCCTTGTGACTTTCAGAAACTTCTACTTTTTTGTGTTTTCAATAGACTACAGTTCATGTGGGGGAGTATGCAAATCACACAGAAACTATGCAAATATATCTCCCATCTTCTCGGTTTCACATACCTGAATAATGCCTCTAGTGAAATGCAAATGGAGAGTGTTATTCTGAATTATAGATCCCAAAAACCCAAGAAGTCATGAGCTATTGGGAAATTCAGTTATGTAGTACTTGTTTTTTTAATCTCAACGGCCGTGGTAATAGAAATGTTCATCACATTTCTGCTATAGGAGAAATAGTCTTGGGCATTCCAATTCATTCTCTTATATAATAATTCTTAACAGTGGAAAGTTGAAATCATGAGCTTTAGAAAATGCAATTTTCTTTGAGTTGAGCTTTTTCTGAAAGGAAAGCCGGGCAAATAAGTTTGCTCTGCCTTTTTGCTCTGTCAACTTAAGAGTTACTGTTTTTACAAATGTTGTCTCCTTGGAGTAACTTTCACATTTCACAGGAATGAATGATGGATCAGTGTTTAGAGTAAGAAGAGAGTAAAGAGAGGTTTGGTAGAGGGGAACCAGTGGAAACCATTCAAAAAGTTGCAGTAGCTAGTAATGCTTGTACACTCCCTCTACGCATGAATGACCCATTTTGCTGCTTTGTTATAATAGCCACAGTGTTCAATCTCTAAGACTGTCTTGTGATATATCCTTCTTTTACTAAAAGGCTACATATCAGCAGCCTCATTTGATTTAGAAGCTGATTCGGCATACCACGCATACCATTTGTGAAGAATGTCAAGATCCTTCCTGCTATGAAAATGTCATGCATGCTTAAAATGAAAAAGTTTGTCCCAAGCAGTGGTTTCAAGTGCTTTTTAATCATTCTTTCTGAGTCTTCAAAGTAAATTAATTTTAAGGTTCTATTTTCAATTAAAAATCACTCAAATATTTGTTTTCTCTCTAATGTTGAATTGGAGACTTAGAGTACCCAAAACATAAAATGAAGGTGGTCTTTTTATCTCTAGAGCTTTTTTATCTTGCAAAACTGAAAGTATGTCTATTGAACCAGCTCTGCATTTTCCTCTCTTCCCACAGCCCCTGGCATCCACCATTCTACTTTCTTTTTTTAAGAATTTCACTCTAGATACTTCATAAAAGTGGAATCATGCAGAATTTATCTTCCTGTGCCTGGCTCATTTCACCTAGCATAATGTCCTCCAGGCTCATCCATGTTACAGCAGATGACAGAATTTCCTTCTTTTTAAGGCTGAATAATATTCCATTGTGTATATATACCACATTTTATTTATCCATTCATCTGTGAAGGTAGTGTATTTTTTTGTAAAGTGTTCTCATGAAGGCTTCTCTAGGGAGGTAAAACAACCAAACCACAGAGAACATTAAAAAAATCCTATCTGAGTCACATGTGCTAAGAAATGGGAATTTTTTGTTTGTGATATTCAATATCAGACTTGCATACTTGCAAAACATGGAATTTCCTCAACTGAAATTCTAGTATAAGCGGTTTAGGCTCACACTTCCCCAACTCCCCTCCCCACACACCCCATCTGGGTCCCTCTTAGAATTACAGTCCCTCAGACTGTCCCTTAGGGGGACAGACTAAGGCATGTGCTCAAGTGCTGGCTGGAGAGCGTGATAAACGTGGCATTTTCTCCTAAAGTTGTCTGTGCTTCCTTAGAATGTCTAGAGGAAGAGATAAGGGGCAAGGGGTGGGGCGAGAAAGGAGCTGTTGTAGCCATTAAAGGATGGATGACCTATGAGATCATTAGGGTTAGTAATGGGTTTTCCCATTGGACTCTGTGGGTTTTTCTCACAGATCAGCTTCTATATGGATTCCGGGCCCACTCAGTAGAAGCAGCAGCTGTGGCTGAAGGAAAACCACACCAGCAATACGCTCTGTGGTCTGGCTTTAGTCTAAGAAGTGCTGCCAGAGAATCAGAAGACAAAGATTTGACTTGAAAGCACACGTGGTTGGGGAGAATCTGAATCTGAATTGGGTAGTATTACTTTCACTTTTTCCTCACTTTCTTCCCGTGAACGAAATGACGAGGCAGGCAGAGAGGGTGAGATTTGGATAGTAGCTGAGTTCCCTGCCTTCACTGATGCTGCAGTGTCAGTGACCACCTGTCTTCGCCAGTACAAGCTGTGAGAATGAATCTTTTCTTCTTCTTGTCCCTGGATGAAGGTGATGAACATCCAAGGATGGGAGCTTTTCTTCCTTTTCCTGCAGGTTGCAGTACAGGCTTGCTCTCCACTATAGCACTGAAAATGTCTCCTCCCTGCCTGGGCTCTGGGGAGTGGGGGAACGCTTTGCCTTTCTCTGCTGCTGCTTTGATGTCTTCCTCTGAAAGCAAGACAGGAAGCCGCTGAGTGGGTGAGGGGAAGAGAAAAGTGTCAGGAAATGCCCAGTGGGCTGACAGACAAGCCTGAGGTGCCTGGGGAAATACTTGCATGCTGTAGAATGTGGCTCTCCCTGGTGACTGCAGATCCTTGGGCACTTCACTGATGTCGAATGGGATGCAGAGGGAGTACCAGGTGTGCCATTCTGCAGCAGTAACAGCTGGTTCTGTCCTGCTTCACATGACAGAATGCTGTGGGGGGGAGTTGTACACTTAACCCCTGCCAACTGGCAGGGCAGTCAGCTGATTCTCAGGCATAAGTCAGGTGAAGGGTCTGACAGATCTTTCCTCCAAAGTGTGGGATTCCTTTGGAAGCCAAGAACTCCCTGCTTTGTTGACACCGATTTGGAAGCAAGGTTGTAGCAAGTCCTTTATGTGTCTATAAAAAATAAGTTTACAGCCAGGCTCGGTGGCTCAGCCTGTAATCCCGCGCCTTTGGGAGACTGAGGTGAGTGGATTGCCTGAGCCCGCGGGTTTGCGACCGGCCTGGGCAGAGAGACCTCATCTCTACAATAAATGAAAAAATCAGCCGGGCGTGGTAGCGCATGCCTGTAATTCCAGCTACTTGGAAGGCTGAGGCGGAAGGATCGCCGGAGCCCAGCAGGTTGAGGATGTGGTGGCAGGGAGCAGCCACTGCACTCCAGTCTGGGCCACGGAGTGAGACTCCAACTCAAAAAAAAAAGAAAAAAAAAAGTTTACTTTGTTTTCCCTCTAACATTTCAAATGAAAATCTTCCTATCTGTGGCAGAGTTTAAATAATTTTACAGTGAACACATACATGCCTGTCACCCAGATGGCTAGCATTTTAATATACTTGGTTATATCAATGTCTAACTTACCTAGTTGTCTAGTTGATCATTTAATGTATCTTATTTTCTAATGCATTTAAGAAAATACTTTTCCCTAAATGCTTCTGCATTATCAGTTCAGTATTTGTTTTACATTTTTAAAGTAAAATTTATATAAAACGGAATGTACAAATCTTAAGTGTACTACTCTGTCTTTGGAGTGCTATATTTTTATAATTTTGTCAGATTTTATAAAACCCAACTTCCTTTTTTCTTTTTACAAAATCAAGCTTTTGGCTAGTCATGTAATTTCTGTAAGTTATGTAAGAAATATAGTTTGTAAGGTGATTGGGAATGATAGCATATTACACACATATTGGAAAGATCACGTTCACGCTAACATGAGGTTTGTTCCCTTAACCACTCCTGTCCCATTTCTTGGTTCTTTTACCTCCCTCCTGCTCCCCCTTACACACAGGAGAGAGAAAGTACAGCAATCAGTTGGTGAAGATTTTGTTTTTCAGGATTCAAATATGAAGGGCCAGGTAAAAACGTTTGCATGTTGCCAGCCACTTTCTTCCACCTTTCCCTTTCATATGTAATTCAAGGAGAAACAGTTTACTCACAATATTTCATAGCAAACAAAGCCCCTCTGTCAGTTCAATAATAGCCATTCTATAAAACCCGAATAGACAACTCCATGGCAATTCATGGTGGCATTTGTCCATGTGGAACTAAAGGTCCCTATGAAGTAGCAGATCACCTTTGTATTATGTGGGGCATATTTGTCATGCTCGTTAGGAAAATGGGGTGATACAGATTTTTTTTTTTTTTTTTGAGTTGGAGTCTCACTCTATCGCCCACACTGGAGTGCAGTGGCCGCTCCCAGCCACCGCAGCCTCGCCTGCTGGGCTCCGGCGATCCTTCCGCCTCAGCCTTCCAAGTAGCCGGAATTACAGGCATGCGCTACCACGCCCGGCTGATTTTTTGATTTATTGTAGAGATGAGGTCTCGCCAAGTTGCCCGGGCGGGTCTCGAACCCGCGGACTCAGGCTATCCACTCACCTCAGCCTCCCAAAGGCGCGGGATTACAGGCTGAGCCACCGAGCCCGGCTCAGATTTTTTTTTTTTTAAATTACTGGTTCCCTGGAGAATTCTTTCTTGCATTATTTGTCCTAATTGTACACCAGTACTATGCCAGGCTGCTTAAATGATGGAAAAGTAAACCCAAACGTGGGTAGGACAGAAAATTTGCCCAGGGTCTCTGTGATGTCCTGTCTTTAAAAAATGAAGGAAATTTGGCTTTTCAAACATTTAGGGTGTGCATCTAAATGCCAGGTGCTGTGGGTAAAACATTGAACCTTCACGGCAGGTTCTCTGAATTAACAAACTATTTACTTGGGAAGATGCGAATACATGATGGGCCAGGGTGGATGAAGATGTAAGTGTAATGTGAGTCCAGAGAGCAGGGAGTGGCTGGCAGTCACAGTGGTTAGGAAAGTTTTCCATTTCCGTTTCCCTTTGTTTCTGTTTCTGGGGAATATTTGCTTTGAGGTGGTTGGGCGTGGATGGACAGAGGGGCAGGGGAGCTTTTAAGGTCCCTATGAATTGCCCACAGAAAGTTACAGTCCATTCAGTCCAGCAAGTGTGTCATAGTGTTGGCAGATTTGGGGAAGTCTTGGCAGATAAGAAAAGATAGGTTGAAACTGATTGTATAGGGCCTTAATTGACACATAACTTTGAAGGCCAGCACAGTCTGTAGTTTCCAGAACCAGTTTTCATTCCTCAACTGTGATTGACAAAAATCATGTATTAGATTAGGGCCTTTAAAGAGAAAAAATGGTACCCACTTACTATTTATTGTTTGAATAAAGAAATAAAAAGTTAATCTGTTTCTAAATAAGTTAAAGAGAAAAATGACGGTCAAACAAAATATGTGGAGTAAATTTTTAAATCTGAAGGTAACTCCCTAAAACTCAGGTGTCACCTTTTCACAAGAAGAAATGTGACCATGAAGAGTTAGTTGTATTTTTTTTTTTTTTAATAGAGTCACTGTTTCAACCACAAACAAATAAAAAAGCCCGGCAGCATTTCTTGGGTATAGTTACTCATCTTCTCAAATGTTGCAAAATACTGAAAGGAAAGGAAACCTAGAAGAGGGAGGTGGTTGGTGGTTTAAAAAATATGGTGACTAACCAACTTGTGCTGACTAATATCAGTGAACTCATAATGAGTAACAATAGTGAATTTAGAAGGCATATAAGTAGAAGGAGAGCTATTTAAAGATTGCTTTAGTACAAAAGGCAGCTGAATTGGTCACAAGTAAGGATTTCCTTTAGGAGATTTGGAAGTAATTCTATTTATCCCTACAAAGTTCTGTCTCCTTTAGAATTCTTACAAGTGTGGCTTTTTTTCTACTTGCTTCCTGGGGGGAATCTGTGACAGATGACCTTGCTTTTGGTTTTGCATTGAAGAGATACCATAGATGTTCAGTGGCAAGCAAGAGCAACCAATTCATTAAAACAAGGTTGGTAGTGATGTCTGTGAACTGAAAACATAAAAAGTTTGCTTGAATTTTATCTTAAGTTTTCTTTGTGGTATAAAATTATAAAAACTGACCAACCATCTTTCTCATAAAAATAGATGCCATTTTTTTAAAATGAAAGATTGTGACATATAAATAAACATACAGCTGAGCAAAATGTGCAGACAGGATAGTCTTGTAGAATTTTCAATTATCTGTGTGTTAATCAGAAGATATTTTGATTTTGTCCTTAAAAATCTCTTTAAATGTTAATTTATTTTCCTTGAAAATCTTCCCCACAATTCCCCCCCTTGACCCTGGGCCAGATAAGGGGATTTGCTGTCTTATCATAATAACATCTATCTTATTTTTGTTGATAATGATTATTGCCTGGTCTCTTGTCCCCATTAGACTTAAACTCCCTAAGGACAAGGGCACCATGTGTGCTATTACTGTAATACCAGTGCCCACCTAACCCAGTGCTTAGCATCAGGCACTTATAATTCATTAAAATAAATAAGATCATGAATCAAAGATGGATTTATCTAGCTGTGTCTTGGTGATTATGATGTTATTTATGATTTTTTTCTGGAAAAAGATATCAAACCCAGTTAAACTTCTAGAATATGACTGGATAGTCGATTTCTAGTTATAATCTGTAGTCGAGCTTATTTTTCAATTTTACTTTTTTGTTTTCTCATTATTTGCAATTTCTCAGGACTTGTGTCACATTTAAATTTTTTAGCTAGAAATACATACACATATATATAGTTGGAAGACAATTCTGAGTTCTGTTCATTTGAGTTAGGCTTTGGATAAATGATTTTCCCCTTTTAATATGATAAATAAGAAAATTATCTCAGTGTATGAGTTTGAATGGCATGAATAGGGAAGACAAAGGCTTAGGTTTTCTTGATGAAGATCTGAAGGTCTTTGAACAATTGAATGGGATATTTACTTAAATACGTTTGAATCCATAAGCAAGTTGAGGAATAGTTTTGGTTTGTGTAAAAAAAGTAATGGTTTAGAAATAATGAATTGAAATTCTTATTAAAGTGTTTATTCTGAGTTTTTCTCAGTTTAATTGCAGTTTCAACATGAAAAAGTATATCTTTGCTTTTAAAGTTGGAGATAATTTAAGTAATATAGTCTTAAATGTAACAGACCTGTTGTTCAGAATTAAGAGGTACAAGAGCCTACTCAATACTGTTCCTTCAAAACTGGTGGTAAATTTAGATGAAGTTTAGAGCTCCAGAGAAACCATACTGTAGAACTTGATGTTTTATTTAGGAAAAAAATCTCACCTAAGAAATTTGCTTTCACAATTAGAACAAGTAATATTTTAAAGGAAATAGTTTTTAAAATCCAATTTGGTTATTATTCTGGTCTTCAGAGGTTTTGTTGGTATATGAGAATGAAAAATGAATTCAAACTGAGGGATTTATATGAACACTTGGTTTAATAATTGCCTCAGGCCTTTGCATGACACCTTAGTCCAAATTGAGGGTGTCTCCTGTTTTTTAGGTCTTTTGGTTTGGGTTAGCGCCAGCTATTGTAAGTATTGTCTCTCTTACACAGAATCACATTTCCAGGTCATTCTGAAGTATTATAAGTGCTTATTCTCTAAAATTCAGAAATTAAAAGTTTTCCAGTCTTATCTAAGTTTAGCACTTTGGAAATTGGTCAGTAAACAGCATGATTCTATTTTCATTTTATATGTAAACACCTTGTATAGGTTTAATTGTTTTAAAACTTAATTAGCAATGTTGAAATATCTTTCCTAAAATGAAGTTTTGGTATTGGATGGAACTCAGTCTTGGGTTTATTTGAGCTTTTTCAGCAGAGAGCAGTAGTGAGCTCTGAGGAGTATGGATGACAGGAATGTTTTAAGGTTATTGAATGGACCAGGAAATGCTACAGATAAATACAATCGGAGTGCAGAAGCCAAACCACACCAGAACTGGTGGACTCCTAGTGACTTGGTTTTAACTTCAAAAAGAACCTTAGGTTTTAGCTTTGACATTAAAGAAAAGGAATCCAGAAATTATTACTGAATAGCTAACCCTTTGTTTGAACACCAAAGATCAATAATGTGTCCAGCATCGTCAGAGTCATGAGAACAAGGTGGAAAGCATTTGCTTGTTCCTTGTTCAAGGTTTCTCTTTGTATCTTATACAGTTTTAAGTATGTGGGAGGATGGAAAGCTTTTATGTTGATCAACACTAAAGAGAATGGGTTGTCTCGGACTGTAGAGACAATGGTGACAAAGTAAGGGCTTAATAATTGTGTTTAATGACTGGATTCACAAACCTTATCTTAAAATTCTGTTATGATAATGAAGCTTGGAAGAAGATATTTTAGGAAGATAAAGAAAACATTGTCTTATTTAGTGAGATTCAGACCACAGAAAAAATTATACAAAGAAAGAGTGCCCATTGGAGCTATAAAATAAGCTCAAGAAAAATTTCTGTCAGGTGATGGGTGCTAGATGTGTGAGGAGGTGTCTGGTCACTGAAGAAAATAGAGTGCCATCTAGTGGAATCCTTTCACTATTGCTTATTGGAGCAGTACACTTTCAGATTTTGGTTCTTAATAAAATGTAACAATTGATTTTTCTTACTCAGAGTGTTGTTTTAAACTTTTCGTTTTGAGCTAATTTTACATTTGCAGAAGAGTTGTAAAAGTATTACAGAGAGTTCCCATAGACCCTTTCCCCGGCTTCTTATGTTAACAGTGGTATACTTACCAAGGCCAGGAAATTAACATTGGTACAAAACTACTAACTAAACTCCAGACTTTATTCGGATTTCACCAGTTTTTCCACTTATGTCCTTTTTCTGTTCCAGGATCCCATCCAGGATCCCACAGTGTTTTTAATCATCATGTCTCCTAAGGCTCCAAATCTGAAACAGTTCTTCCTCAGTTCAAAGAGTGTTTACTAAAAATGCTTCTCTAGGGATTGTGGCTGTTATAAAATACATTTGAAAATATAGGAGACTTAGAAAGTTAAAAGGTAGTTATGAAATAAGGATTTTGACCTAGAAATATTTATCCTGCTTGTCTACCCCCCATTTTTAAAATAGCTTTTTATATTTGCAAAGTACTTTGTAAGTTTTACTTGTTCTGAAAAGTTATGAGAGGCAGGAACAACTCTTACATTTTTTTCATGTTACTTAAAAGGAAATTGAGCCATAGGAGAGTTTTATATTTTGCCTTAGCTTGTATAACATCTCATGCACACTGGTAGGTAGAAAAAAGGATGACAAATTACAAAGCAATTGAAAAGTAAACCATATTTTTATTATGACAGTAACTATAAATTTTAAAACAAAAGGCAAGTCTTGTAAAATTACACTGTCCAATAAATCAAATTTTGTGTTCATTAAGTTGATACCTTAAATATCAGTATTTTCAAAATATTTGCCACATTTAAACATCATATATATCTTATTTTTAAAGTAATAGTTTGGACTATCCTAAGAGGTTTGAACTTTTTGCTGCCTTGTGTACTGAAACAAATATTTCTATTACAAGTTATTTTTTAAAATATACATGATTTTTGACTTTAAACAACTTCCTGGTTTTGTTGCCCCTAAGTATAACACACTGTGTGTGAGAGATGAGAATAACAAATTGGGGAAACAAATCTGAGACTCATTTTACTGGTTTATGGCTTCATTCCCCAAAATACTACTTTTTGCACTTTGTAAGTCTCCTCTGAATATAGCCACCACAGTGAACTCTGGTGTACATGAAAGCATCAGAAAGACCTGGAATTTCTACAGAGATTATAACATTTCCCTTTATTGCTGCTCCATACCAACCTTTCCCAAATCAACTCCAGTAGATGTGTTGATCCTATATGAAATGAAACTATCTCCCAAACCAAGAGGAAGGACTCGGTGAGGGCCTCAACCAGCTTGAGACGCCTTATTTCGAATGCTTGCCATCAGGTTGATGTTGGCATGAGGGAAGGGTGGATGTACCGTGGCTCCGAGATAGGGCCTTTGAACTGTGGTTAGCCCATAAAATAGCACTGCAGAGGCTGCGTGCTTTTGGAAGCTGGCATGTCTCCTTTCCCAGAATGTCTCTCTTGACTGGGAGATACAAATCTGTTGCTTTTCCACTGACTGTATAATTGGGCCTTCTCAGTCTGTTTTAATTTCCATCTTTACCTGTATGCATAAAGTTATTTTGAAAGCAAAAACAAACATAAAGTAGAATTGTCTGCCTTTAAGGCAACCCAGGGAAGCAGAGAAAATTAGACTCCTAGGTTTCTTTTTTTCTTTTTTGAATTGGAGTCTCACTCTGTTACCCAGACTGGAGTGCAGTGGCTGCTCCCGGCCACCGCAGCCTCGACCTGCTGGGCTCCGGCGATCCTTCCACCTCAGCCTTCCGAGTAACTGGAACTACAGGTGTGCGCTACCACGCGTGGCTAATTTTTTTGATTTATTGTAGAGATGAGGTCTTGCCAAGTTGCCCAGGCAGGTCTCGAACCCGCAGGCTCAGGCAATCCACTCACCTCAGCCTCCCAAAGGCGCGGGATTACAGGCTGAGCCACCGAGCCCGGTTTGACTCCTAGGTTTCGGCTTGACTCCTAGGTTTCTTACTTTTAGGAACCTCCCCCGCTTTCTCTCTCTCTCTTTCCTTTCTTCCCTCTCTTCTTCTCTCCTTCCCTCTCCCCCTTCTCTCCCTCTTTCCCTCTCTCTTTCCTATTTCCTTTCAGTTTTTTCACCAACTAGGCAACCCAACTGGGCCATGGGAGGGCTTTAGGTTTTCTCCCATCCTGTGCCCTCTTTGCTGACAGATAGACATTTGTGTGTTTGGGGAGGTCATAACTGAAGGCCAAGGACTGATCATTGTAGGCTTGAGCATTTTGAGCAAATAAGCATTTTTTTGCTGCTGCACAGTTGCTCCCCACGCCTTGCTTGTGTCTAATCACATGAGAAGCATGCAAAGTGAATCTTCTTTTTTTTAAAAAAACTACTAATTATAAGCATTTTTCAAAGCTATGAATGAAAGGAAACTTTCCAAATGAATCCATTTATACAATGTACTAGATCATACTACATTTCATGAACTGAATTGTAAGCAATGTGAAAAGATTCTGAAGGAAACGGCAAAAAATAATGTGCCTATTCAACTATATACTTCTAGAACATTCTATCTATATATTTATTGGAGATTAGATTCTCAAGAGATTATTTTTATGTTAATGTTTAGCAGGGTTCTGATTATTTTTATTTTTCACGAACCTCCATCTTATTTTGACAACTTGAGTTTGTCACTAAGCATTTTCTGTAACATTTTGGCTCCCTTTGTATATTTCTCTTATAGTAAGAAAATTTTTATTGGTTCTTTTTGCAGTTGTCTGTAATTAAAAATTACTTTGTGGCCGGGGTCAGTGGCTCAGCCCGTAATCCCAGCATTTTGGGAGGCCGAGGTGAGTGGATTGTCTGAGCCTGCGGGTTCGAGACCAGCCTGGGCAACTTGGCGAGACCTTGTCTCTATAATAAATAAAAAATTACCTAGGCATGGTACTGCACACCTGTAGTTCCAGCTACTTGGAAGGCTGAAGTTGAAGGATCGCTGGAGCCCAGCAGGTCGATGCTGGGGTGACCGTGAGGGTGCTATTGCACTCCAGCCTGGGTGACAGAGTAAAGGCTGCGGTGGCCGGGAGCGGCCACTGCACTCCAGTCTGGGCGACGGAGTGAGACTCCAACTCAAAAAAAAAGTTACTTTGTGCTTTATAGGACAACCCTCTCAAAATGGCAGAAGTTAGACATTTTGTGAACAGTGTTATGGGCCTAAGAAATGAGTTGCAGTGGGAAAAGAAGGGGTCATGCTTTCCCTAGAAAATATTGAGAGATGAAGTTTCACTTGCAGACACTTCGCATGTTAGTACACATCTCTTATTCCTGACTCTCAACATAGGTGCTTTGTTAACCTTGGCTATAGTTATAGTTCTGCGGTGTTTGTTGTTTTTTGTTTGTTTCTGAATTAGTGTCTTACTGTCTCTCAGGCTGAAGTCAGTGGCACAATCACGGCTCACGACAGCCTTGACCTCCTGGGCTTAGGTGATCCTTCTGCCTCAGCCTCATGAGTAACTAGGATAACAGGCGTGCACCACCATGCTTTTCTTATTTCTTAAAGAGACAAGGTCTTTCTGTGTTATCCAGGTTGGTCTTGTGGGCTCAAGCCGTCCTTCTGCTCAGCCTCCCAAAGTGCTGGAATTAAAGGTATGAGCCACCACGTCTGGCCTGTTCTTCAGTTTTTAAAGGTGGACTTTTACCATTGCAAACCAACAACACTTCAAGTGGCTATAGGAAAAGGCCATTCCCTAGATTGATCACTGTTATGTGCTTTTGAATCCTGACATTCAGGAAGTGAGCAGTCTCTCTATGTACTCTACAGTTCTTTGTGCTTAAGAATGTTAAATATTCTATAGTCTGCATTGGGTTTAAGGCCTATGGGGAGAGTTTATACAGTATTTAGTGAATACTAAGATTTTCTTCTGTATTGGAGTTAGTGAAAATCCATTTTTCTTCAGCTACTCTCAATAACCCATGCTTTAAAAGTAGGCTAGTCTTGGCTTGGTCATAAAAAAGGTTTTTATGACCTTTCCTCAGTTATTATTTGAGAATGTTACAAAACACGATCTTTCCTGGTATGTTAACTTGATTATAATTTGCATATATCATTAAAAAATACATGATTTTCCCAAAAACTCTTTTAAGCCTTGAACTTTGTCTACTTCTTTCACTCCTCGCTATTGGCTGAGCAAGGATGTTGAATACCATGCAGCACTGGACTCAGGGTGGCCTTCCCATCATCCTCAGTGTGAAGCTGTCGACTAGATACTGCATTCATCTTATGTGAATATAACAATCACATGCTTAGCAAGAGAGTTCCTAGCCTATAAGTAGATTTATTCTATTTTAAGATAAACCTTAGGTAATATGAGTTTTGTGGCACCTGGTGGATGGAAATTTGATTTAAAGGAAAGGGGTATGGCATATTGTTTTGTCTGTACTGTTTTGGGGTGCACACGCTAGCTAGGAAATTTTACTCAGAGCCTGTGTTAATTTGTGTTATTTTAAAAATCCTGTTCCCTCTTACCCATCTCAGGAACCACATATTTAAAGATAACCATATTGGATAACAAAATATGTGACCTGGAAGGAGGTAGCAGTGATTTCTGTTTTCAGAAGAAAAGTAGTGTTTTAGAATTAGTTAAATACATACCTCCCTACTTGTTTTTAAACAGATGGAGAAACTGAGTCCTGAAAGATTATGACATCCTTGAAATTACACAAAGAACTAAGGTCGCATCTAGGAGGTCAAAAAAGAAAGCCCTCTCTTTGATTGGTGCCCTCTTGAAGAGAAATGCATTTGTTCAACTTTGTATTGATCTTCTTATTACATCAACTCATGATTTTCTAAAAAACGTTAAGCTTACGTTGAAAAAATACATATGCCGCTTTTAAAATGGAGGCTTTTAGCAGCATTTCAGTCTATCCATATGTTATGGTTTAGGCCACATTAACCAGCCAATTTCAGATTTTTTTTTTTTTTTCGGAAAGCTTAGGTATATATTCACTCGAACTTTCTGTCAAACCATAGCTTGGAGAAGCCATCTCTAAGCTTTTCGTGTACGGTTAAATTAAGGATGCTTCTTTGAAATAGAGCTCGTGTTCTCCTAATTTGGGCTGTCCTGCCTTTGCTGGTTCTCCCCATGTTGTGTCTGCCACTGAAGCACTGGGCTTCTGGAGGGTGCTGGGTCAGAGCCTGGGTTTTTAGGGCCAGGTAGGGGACCCTATCTGACTGCCCCTCTCCTCTTGGTTATGCCTAGAGAGGCCCAGTGAGTGGATCACCTGGCTAGAAAAACTCTCCTGGGGGCTCTGATCATAGCCAGGGTGGAAAATTTGTGCTATAATGAGTGCAGGACTCAGCTCTTTGGAAAGAAACGCAGAAGGTAAAATGGGTGATAGCAAACCTTTACCCAGGATCCTTGTTTGAGGTCAAAGGAGAACGTGAGAGGTTTTCACATACTCTTTCTGTTGTGTACTAGGCTCTGTAACAGTATTACCCATTTCATACATTCTGCAATACTGTGAGTAAGAAATGATTGGCCTTATTTTATAAGTGAGACCATAGATACTTAAGAGAGTATTCAAATCATTTACCCAGTTACATAGCTAGTAAACCATAGAGGGTACGCATTACCCTCACTTGTCTGATTTCTTTTTTTTTTTTTTTTTTTGTAATTTTATTTTAAAGATGTGGGTACAATTCACGGTTAGGTGTACAAGTGGTTGTTGCACAGGTGAAGTTTGGGCCTCCCACTGGTCCTCACTTGGCCTGGTTTGGGATCAGGTATTCTTTTTTTTTTTTGAGTTGGAGTCTCACTGTTGCCCAGACTGGAGTGCAGTGGCCACTCCCAGCCACCGCAGTCTCAACCTGCTGGGCTCTGGCGATCCTTCTGCCTCAGCCTTCCAAGTAGCTGAAATTACAGGCACGCGCTACTACGCCCGGCTGATTTTTTGGTTTATTGTAGAGATGAGGTCTCGTTGCCCAGGCGGGTCTCGAACCCGCGGGCTCAGGCAATCCACTCACCTCAGCCTCCCAAAGGTGCGGGATTACAGGCTGAGCCACTGAGCCCGGCTCACTTGTCTGATTTCATCGAACCATATCAGAATGGATGGATGTTAAGTTTGAGATTTTCTTTCTTATTTGTATATCAATATAGATAACAATAAAAAAAGATTTTTCAAGGTACATACTTTTCTTTTGCAGGATTTTTGTCTAATGGTAAGATTGTATATTTTTTTCAAAAGTACATTTTTTTAGGTCCCACTTTGTGTCAGACCCTGTTTAGGTGCTGGGGTTATAGCAGTGAACATATGTAAAAATAAGTGTTATTTTTATCAGGTTCTAAGATAAAACTGGAAGCTTTATCTGTGCATATTTCATCATGTCCTTTCTTCTCTAGCAAGGCACTGAAACAGAGCCCAAGATTAATTGCTGTCATTTTTCCATCAACTCACAGAATTACTGAACTAGCAGGGTACTTCTGAGGATACTTAGCTAGCTTCTGGTGGTATGAGGGGAATGCCAACCTAAGCCATTCTATTATTAATACTTTTTAAGGAAGGAGATTCCATTAAGCCTTTGTGGTAGCTGCTGCTTTAAACTTTTACAGCCTTTGTGATAGTGATAAATTATTTCTGCCTCATCAGAGTTGGTTTGGGATAAATGTGAATTTTAAGCTGAATACTGAAAAACACCTTTAAAATCTTAAATTCTATACTTTTAACCAAAGCACCTTCAGAGGTTGTGAAATGACAAGAAGAGAGCCCAGGCAGGTGATCAGATACCTGCCTGGTACTGGTGTGGCTTGAATCCTACCCATTGTAATGACAATGCCTGACAGTTTCTTCTGCTATTCTGTCCCAAACCAATTGGTCACTTTAAATCAGTTTGCATTTTGTTTTAGAAACTTCTAGGAACAATTCTTGTAGTAGTTATCTTAGCCACCTCATATGTGACCTGACTTTGTTTTTTGCTTCCAGAAAGCTCTATGCTTCATATGGAATGGCATACCAACTTTTTGTTCATCTGTTGGTCATTATGGTTAACAGACTTTGACCTTCTATTATAATGGAATGATCAGTTTGTGGGCTCAAGATTTGAGTGTGTTTTATTAAACCTTCCCATGTGGTAATTTGCCATCTGCAAAACTTAAATGGTAGCCACGTTCACCTCAAGTTTCAGATTCCATGATTGTGTTTGTTCCTTGGAAGTACAGAATGTTTCCCACCATGAGAATGCCAGTTTTGAGTGAAGCACCTCCTAAAAGAATAACTTAACAAACTGTGATAAAAATTTCCCATTAGAAGTCTCCTCATCTGTGAAGTAAGGACAGGGCAGGGAGATTTATGAGGTTGCTCTCAGCTTTGAGAGTCTGTTTTTGTCTAACTAAATGGGGGAAGAATTGCAGCCAGTCAGTTGGGTTCTACAACTTTGTTTCTGAACCCAGACTGACTCCACTCAAGTGCCCTACCTTGGGTTGGAAATGGCTAGCTTATTGCTTTGCTGAAGAACCCATGCCAGAATCCAGAGTCACCTTCTTTGGGACATCTAGGGGCAGTATTTTAAAACTTTTTCTGTGGCAGCTACATTTTCTTTAAAGGAATAAAGAATTAAAAACAAAATCATTATATGTGGGTAGAAGCCATGTCAGCGCTTAACCTGTGCCTGGATATTTGCTGCGTGTAAGATGGAGGAATCCCAGAAGGTAGCATCCCAGCAGGTGGCTTAGAGCTAGTTGCTTTAGTTGGAGAGGGAGTAGAGAGGGACACCCTGGCCTTCCCTGACCAGCTTTACTCTTAGACCTGACCTCTCCTGTACTTCCATCCCTGGCTCACCTCTAGCCTCACAGTTCCCAACTCATTTCATAAAACAATATTTCAAACCCTCTGTCCTGGCCAGGTAATAGGGATTTGGATGGATGGCTGTGGTAACCACAGTAGTGTGTGACAGCCCAGTCTCTGAAGCTGGGAGCCTGAAATTTACTCCATCTTCATCCTCCCCATGATGCCTCTATAAGCTGCCCCTCTCCCTACCACTATTTGATTCCTGCCAAGAAGATTAGAAGTCTCCCTGTACCAATCTAGAAGACCCTGGGTCAAATGGTCTCTTCTGTAATCCAGGAGGGTCAAGAAATTGAATGAAACTTGAGAATTAAACAAGAACTTCTTACAGCTCCAATTTCTGAAAAAGCTACAACCTACCAAAACTCACCCAAGATGAAATAGGTAACCTGAATAGTCCTATAATCATTAATACAACTAGATTAATAGTTAAAAACCTCCTGAAAAAGGAATTGCCAGACCCTGGTAGTTTAACTGGTAAATGTTAACATTTAATGAAGAAATGATACTACTTTTAGACAGTTTATGGTGTCTTACAGAAGAAGAGGGAAAACATTCCAACCTTTTTTTATGAGGTAGTCATTGCCCTGATACCAATGGTGGTAAAACAAACCAAAAAAAAAAAAAAGTGATGACAAAACTACAGATTAATATCCCCCATGAACATAGACAAATATTAGCAATATTAATTATCACATTTGTATGCTAGAGTTGTTCACAACATTCCCTTATCCTTTTAGTGTCTGTCTGTGGGATCTGTAGTGATAGTCCCTCTTTCATTTCTAATACTGGTAAGTTGTGTTTTTTGTTCTTTATCATTCTTGCTAAAGATCTAACAGTTGTGTTAATATTTTCAAAGAATTAGCTTTTGGTTTCATTGATTTTTTTTTTTTCCCTATTTTTCTGTTTTTAATTTTATTGCTTTCTGCTCTTTTCTTTTTTGCTTTGACTGTATTTTGCTTAGTTTTCAGGTTTCTTCAGGTGGAGGCTTAAATTATTGATTAGAGACCTTCCTTTGTTTCTAGCAAAAGCATTTAACATTGTAAATTTCCCTATAAAGTACCATTTTAGCTGTGTCACACATTTTGATATGTTCTATTGTTATTTTTAAAAATTCAAAATGCATTTTTTTCACTTGAAACTTTCTCTTTGATTGATAGATTATTTAAAAGTGTATTGTAAAATTTCCATATATTTCAACATTTTCTTTTTCTGTTGATTCCTTGTTGACTTTCATCATGACCAGAAGACATGTTTTGTATTATTTTAATTCTTCTACATTTATTAAAGGTTTATATTTAGGATATGATCTACCTTGGTGAATTATTTTATGTGTTCTTAAAAGAGTGCGTGCTCTTTTGTTAGAATGTTTTATAAATATTAGATTTAATTTTTTTGTCTATTTCTATTTATTGCTAAGGAGTGTTGAAGCCTCCAACTGTAACTGTAGATTTACTTTTTCTTCTAATTTGAGTTTTTGTTTTATGTATTTTGAGGGTCAGTTGTTGGGTAAATATTGGGTACATATGCACTTAGCATTGTCATGTCTTCTTGGCAAGTTGACTATTATTATTATGTGACATCCTTATTTGTCCCTGGCAATTGTCTTTGTTTTGAAGTCTGCTTTGTCTAAATATAGACTCTCCAGCTTTCTTTTGAGCAGTTTTTGCATATTAAACCTTTTAAAATCTTTTTATTTTTTACCTTCCTGCCTATATTATATTTCAAGTGAGTTTTTGTTTGATAGTATGTAGT
Source organism: Carlito syrichta (assembly GCF_000164805.1). Taxonomy (NCBI): domain Eukaryota; kingdom Metazoa; phylum Chordata; class Mammalia; order Primates; family Tarsiidae; genus Carlito; species Carlito syrichta. The sequence goes on along the minus strand of NW_007258909.1, from coordinate 287,407 downwards.
TGGTTCATATTTATTTATTCATTTTCATAGTCTCTGCCTGTAGTTAATTCTTGTGTTTAGACCATTCAAGTTTAATATAAATAACTGATTTTTAAATTTATGTCTTCTGTTTATTCCCTTTATTTTTGTTCCTCTGTTTCTCATGTTCCACCTTCTTTTGAATTATCTGAATATTTTATAGTATTTTATTTTAATTGCTCTCTTGTGTATCTCTTTGTAACTTTTTTTTCAGTTGCCTGCTCTAGGGACATCAGTATACATAATTCACAGTTGGATTAGAATCGTGTAGAATTGACATTTTATCATAAGTGGACTATAGAAACCTTATGTCATATAGTAGTTCCCTTTGTCCTGTCTTTTGTTACAGTTATATTTTATGTCTACATACATTGCCAGCTCCATACACAGTGTTATAATTTTTGCTTTCAACAAAGAGCTGAAGAGAAGTATGATATTTTATATTTAGCCAGATGCTACCATGTCTATTGTTCTTTCTTCATTCTTGGTATATTCGGTTTTCTTGTGGTATCATTTCCCTTTCACCTACAAAATTCTTTTATTACCTTAGAGGAAGTCAGCTGCCAATGAATTGTCTTAGTTTTCCTTTTCCTGGTGGTATCTGTATTTGACCTTTATAACTGAAGGATCTATTTTCTGAATATATAGTTCTGTGTCACAATTCTTTTCCTTTAATACTTTTAAAATGGTGTGCTGCTTCTTTCTTTCCTCTATAGCTTCTAGTGAGAAATTTGTAGCCATTTGTGCCCCATAAGTAACATGTCATTTTTTCTCTCACTGCTTTTAGGATCATTAGTTTTGTTTCTGGTTTTCAGCATGGTTTTCTTTGGGTTTACCTTAGATTAGATTCACTGTGCTTTTCAACTTTGTAGGTTTATGTGTCTGGTGAAATTTATGAAGTTTTAAGCCATTAATTTGTTAAATTTTTTTCCTGTACTGCACAGCACTCTTTTCTTTCCTCTTTCCATGATACAAATGGCAGGCCTTCTGTTATTGTCTGTTACTGTTCCCTGGGCCCCTGAGGCCCTGTTTGTTTTGTTTTAAATATTTTTTCCCTTTGTTTTTCAGATGGTCCAATTTCTAGGGTTCTGTCTTCCAGTTCACTGATTTCTTCTCCATATTGCCATTGAGCCCATGTAGTGAGTTTTTTTGAGTTGGAGTCTCACTCTGTAGCCCAGACTGGAGTGCAGTGGCCGCTCCCGGCCACTGCAGCCTGGACCTGCTGGGCTCCGGCGATCTTCCGCTCAGCCTTCCTAGTAGCTGGAACTACAGGCGCGCTATCACGCCCGGCTCATTTTGGATTTATTGTAGAGATGAGGTCTCGCCAAGTTGCCCAGGCGGATCTCGAACCCGCGGGCTCAGGCAATCCACTCACCTCAGCCTCCCAAGGCGCGGGATTACAGGCTGAGCCACCAACCCCGGCTGTGAGTTTTTAATTTTGGTTATTTTGTTGTTTACTTCAAAATTTCCAATGGTTCTTCATGTCTTCATTTCTTTGTTCAGACTTTCTCTTCCACAGATTTCGAGATTGCTCATGATTGGTTGCTGGAGCACTTCTGTAATAACTTAGTTAAAGTCTTTGTCAGATGGTTCAAATATCTGTGCCATGTCGACATTGGCATTTATTGCTTGTCTTTTCCCATACGGGGTAATTTTGGATTTTATCCAGAACATTTTGAATATTATGTTAGGAGATTCTGGGTCTTATTGAAGTCCCATGGAGAGTGTTAATAGTTTTATTTTAGCAAGCATTTGACTTGGTTAGGTTCAGAGAGCAAGTTCCAACATACTTTCTGTATCAGTGTCAGCCTTTGCAGTGCCATTTGGATGTGTCCTGTGTGTGCACCCAGAGTGGCCAATCTGGGACCTAGGCACTTCAGTTCTGAAAGTCTTTGGTAGGCTTTTTAGGATATGGTCCATGTGTGCACACCTGGGGCGGTGAGCCTGGGAATTCATGAACAACTTTATGAGGTCTCTTCCCTGAGCTCCTTCCCCTTCTGATTTCTCTAGTACTTTCCAATTTTATGAAGCTTTTTGGTCATTTAGCTAAAAAGCTCTTGGGCTTTAGTTACTTTGCTCTGCTGTGTACTTTTCAGAACTGTGCCCATGTCTTCAAGGCCAAGTGACTGGAGAATTCCCTACCTTCTTGGAACCACATTTCTGCTGAATCCAGAGGAAGGCAGTCCTCGCTCAGTTCTTGTCCTGCAGGCTCCCTTTGCTGATAGCTGCCATAGCCATTGCAGGGCTACTTGGGGGCTGTGGCTTGAGAGAACAGAGAGAAGGAAAAAAAATAGGGAACTTCCCCCACTCTCTCTGGGTGGCAGGAGTTCTCTTTCCTGCTGTTCTAGCCAGACCTGCCGACAGTGTGTTGAGACCGCTTGTGCACACTGAAGGAGAAAGGAATGGGAAACTCACTGCCTGTTGGGTGGTCTTTAAGTTTCTAGTCTTCCTTCCTAACCTCCCTGCTACTATTCACTTTTCGGAGCTTCACATAGTTGCTCCACGCCTTCTCTTTGGGTTTCAGGGTTGTGGGCACTGAGAAAGACAGGGTGGAGTGGGCTCACTCAATCCTATGCAGAATCGAAACCTCTGTATCTGATTTTGAATATGAGTGTAAGTCTAAACAACGGGTGCCTTTACTGCCCTTTTAGTGTCCCTTTACCCAGTTTTACATCTTTACTTGGCAAACCATCCTTAGGACCCACATACTCATTTTAGGAAGGAGTAAAATGGGATTAATACTGCCCATTAACATGATCTGCACCATCTGATGAAACAAAAACTCGTTTCTCTCTTGACTCTACAACTAAAATTAAATTGGGAGTATTTTTTTCATGCACCTTTTTATTTAAATGAAAGTTCCTTTCAAAGATGAGTTATACATAAAAAGTCAAAGATTTCTGAAATCCTTTTAGTCCAGCTTAGAAAAGGACTATGAAGATAATACTTATGTAAATTTGAATCTTTAACAGACGTCCTCTCTATTAAATGAAGAGGTACTTCTATAATGAAGAGAGCTTTGTTGTGCAAATTCTGCAGTGCCACGTTTTAGATTTTCAATGTTGTATCGCTTATAATTCCTGTGGAAGTGGTTATTGTAATAATAGGTAAAATAGCTTAGCGAAAATCAGAGAACAAGCATCTGTGAAAGTTGGAAGTGAAGTTGTATGTACCTCCCTTAATAGCTAATAGCTAAATGGTTAAAGGTGTTACCAGGGTGGTGAATGATATTCAAAGACCTGTTGTTCAGGAGGGGTGGGGAGCAGGAAGCTCTGTCGGTGTAAGCTGAGAATGGAATGTTTTAGGGAGTGGGGGTTTGTCATTTCCAGGAGCAGGGCGGGCAGCACGGTGGGAAGGTCTGGCTCCAGCTTGAGCCCACTCACAGGATGTCAGGGGGAAGTGTGACTAAGGTCACGGCCACGCCACGTGGTGGGCCAGCTGGATCCAGAGCAGGGGCTGCTGTGGCCACACATCCTGAGTTTCCATGGTCTAATGCAGTGGGCTTGAAAGAAAGGGTGGATGCAGGATGCTGGCCGGGCTTGTGGAGTGCGTGGGCAGCAAGTCTTAAGTGACAGTGGGTGGAGATTACAGCATTTCATCTGCTTTTCCTTTGACACCTTTTAAAGATACAGCCCACAGTTTTCAAGGGCTTATGCCAGTGTCTGCTAGAGGGATCTTGTAGTAGATCTTAAATCCCTTGGTGTTCTAAGGAGCACAAGAAAATATACCACTTACAACATACATGGAGATTTAAAATTAGGTTGAGAATTTGAAATGCTGTTTATATTAAGCAGTTTATTAGGGAGTGATTTTAAAATCCTTTTAAAGTAATTTTAAGATGTTTCCACATCTGAAAAGGATACATACGTTTTTCTTAACTTTTCTTTAGAGAAAGGCTGTTGAGGATGTTTAGCAGGTTGGGTTTCAGAATTTCAGCAGCTTTATGGTGCTGTCAACCAGTTTGACAGATTGAATTTGCACTTAGAGGAAATGGAATGTATTTTTAATCGCTGGAATGTATTGTACCTAAGGAACATGGGAAAGTGTATGTCAGGTTTCAGCTGTGATTAATATTTTGCTGATGATTTTTTAAACTACATGGCATGCTTAAACTCTGCCTCTACTTGAACAATTTCTAATATTTCCTGATTGTAAAAAAGGAAGAGAATCTTCGAAAACCTGTCTAGAGTTCTTACCCTTACTTAGTCCATTAGAATTTGAGAAAGTCTTGGGCCAGAATTTTAAATTTCTTAATTTAGAAAAAAAATTATTAAAAACTGTAAGGTATTGTCCTCCCCCAAAAAATATTATGAAACATTTTTTGAAGGCATGACAAAGGGGATTTTCTTCAGAATGCTAGTAGTTTGAATTCAAATCATATGAGTTCAAGAATCACCATAGAAACTTGGGTGGTAGGCTATAAGTACTGTGGAGTGTATGGGCTGTTATTATTAGACATCATTGTTGAAGGTGCTGTCTTTTTAAGACCATGCCTGGCAAGAACTCATTGAAGTATAAAAAGCATTTCCTTTAATGTGCTAAGTATTTATTTGGTTCAGGCGTTCTTCCTAGAAATTAAGAATTTCATTTCTTCTGTAGAGAGAAAAGATGGAGGGAATCACAGTCTTTAGTTATATATATATTTTTAATATAGTGCCATATTCAAAATATATGAGCTTACCTTTGAAATCAGGTGCCTGGAAGTGACGTGTATCTGCTTCAGAAGCTGTAAATTCCTTAACAGCAAGGGAAAGCGGCAGCCAACATTTCTTGAGTGCCTTCTATGTGCCCTCCTAGAAGCAGTTTACTCATTCTGCTTATGGTGTCTTTTAATTTTTATAATCTTCATTGAAGTAAATGTATAGATTTGCTAGAGAATTAATTCATAAATTGGTAAGTTGGGCTTTTGTTGGATGGAGGATGATAGAAAGGAGAGGGTTCACAGTATGTTTATGGACTTAGAGCAGTAGTTCTCAACTGGAGATGACTTTGCCCCCCAGGGGACATTTGGCAATGTCTACAGACTGTTTTGGGTTTTAGTTGAGGACAGGAGATGCTACTGGCATCTAGTAGATGGAGGCCAGAAATGCAGCTAAACATACTACCATGTACAGGGCAGCTCCTCTTCCCCACCTCTCACCCAACCCCCACAACAAAGAGTTCTCTTGCTCCAAACAGCAAGTGCTCAAATTGAACAACCAGTGACTTAAAATTAACACAGAAAAAAAATTAAAAACCAAATTTTCCCTGCCTCACTGAGATGTATGAAAAGAAATTTTAGCTCAATCACCCATTCCCTACTAATAGCTATGTCTAAATAAGATTTCTAGGCATCTCAAGGAATAGAAACTATAGCTTACTGATAAAAAGAATTTACATGTGATTTCAGGAATCTGCTGGGTTTTAAGTTTTCACGTTCAGGATCTATTACTTTTTCTCAAGCCTACATTTCTCATAAGTGTCATTTTTACCTCTTTCATTTTCACCTGGGCTCTCTGACAGGGAGGTAATAATTAGCTGGAGGCCATTCTGTATGAAGTATGCTTTGTCAAAGGTTTGTAGAGGCCACTGTTAAATTGCTCCCGAGCTTTAGATACCATCAATACAGTAAGGAATGCTACTATGTATTATTAGCATTATTTAGATTGTTATTGAGCATAAAAAATAGTGGGATGGCAAATACATAATACAATACTTCATAAGGATACGGCTTTGCTAGCATCACATGGGATTGATATGAGTTTCTTGTTAATAGAATACTTAAAAGTTCTGTTTTTAAACATTGAGATTGTGCTTTAAGACTCAAGCTTAGTTGCAGGGTTTAGCTGTTCCATGCTCTCATCTGCCATTTCAACAGGTCCCTTCTGTAGCATTCCAAGTTGTCAAAGATTTGTAAAAGGCAACAACCATGGTATCTGGGGCAATACATCATTCTAAGACACTTTAGGTGGCATCACCGTTTTAAATGTCAGAACACTAAAGTCAATGAAGAGATGGGGTGGAGCTGATAAGCGAGAAGAATCCTGGAAAGCAGAGAAAGGGAAGGTTTGTGAACAATGGCGCGGTAGGGAAGAATGTCAGACAAGGCAATAGTGGTTCATTCAGCATGCTAGACATACTTTTGAGCACCTGGCTAAGGAGGACATGAGTGCTTTAGGCACTGGGGATGCAGCAGAGAGGGAATGGCAAGGATTTTGCTCTGATAAAGAGCTTGCATTCTAGATAAGGAAATCTCAATAGTCATTGATTGTGGTAAGTGAACGAAGGAGATAAAATTGTGATGTGGGAGAATGAACAAGGGGTGGGTTGTGTTAGGAACTTTAAGGAAGGTGGTGTTACCTGAGATGAGAGAACCGATGGGATTTAGCCAGAACTCAAGGGTCGGTAGGAAGAACAGCAAATACAACAATCTTGGCTTCTGGTTTTATAAAATAAAACATTTTTTACAGTCTTGGGAGAAAGCCATATGTCTGCTTCTTGGTTTTTAAAATTAATTTTTTTTTTTTTTTTTACATTTTAGATTTAAAGGGTATGTGTGCAGGTTTGTTACATAGGTATGTTACGTGATGGTGAGGTTTGGGTTTCTATGGAGCCCATCAGCCAGGTGGTGAACATGATACCTAATGGGTGATTTTTTTTGTCCTTTTTGTTCCTCTCTTCTTTCCCCCTTTAGGAGTCCCCATTATCTGTTGTTCCCATCTTTATGCCTGTGTGCACAGTGTTTTTCTCCCACTAATAAGTGAGAACATACAGTATTCCATTTTCTGTTTCTGTGATCATTTGTGTAGAATGGATGGCCTCCAGCTGCATCCATGTTGCTACAAAGGACATAATTTTATTCTTTTTAATGGCTGTATAGTATTTCATGGTGTGTATGTACCACATTCTCTTTATCTAGCCCACAGTTGATGGGCACCTAGGTTGGTTCCATGTTTTTGCTGTTGTGGATAATGTGATAAACATACAAGTGTCTTTTTTTGGTAGAGTGATTTATGTTCCTTTGGATATGTCTCCAGGACATATCCTGGGGTTGAATGGTAAATCTATTTTTAGTTCTTTGAGTGCTTCTCATTTTAATTGTGACATATGCTTTAGTTACTTGGAAAATAAATGATATCTGTCCTACAAAATTATATTTAATAAAGATGTCACCCTCTACCGGAAAAGAATTATATGAGGGTATATAAAATATCACTAATTAAGCTAGCTTCTCATTTATGGACACTGAAGTTCAATATTTTAAAAATATAGCCGGGCTCGGTGGCTCAGCCTGTAATCCCACGCCTTTGGGAGGCTGAGGTGAGTGGATTGCCTGAACCCGCGGGTTCGAGACCCGCCTGGGCAGCGAGACCTCATCTCTATAATAAATCAAAAAATCAGCCGGGCGTGGTAGCGCATGCCTGTAATTCCGGCTACTTGGAAGGCTGAGGCGAAAGGATCTCAGCCCAGCAGGTCGAGGCTGTAGTGGCCGGGAGCGGCCACTGCACTCCAGTCTGGGTGACAGAGTAAGACTTCAACTCAAAAAAAAAAAAAAAAAAAAAATATATATATATATATATATTTTCCCCTCATGCCTTTTTTAAAAATGAAGAATGTGAACATACAGATTTTTGTTGTGGTGGTGGTTCACTGAATATTAACCTTCCATCTGCTAACAATTTAAATTCTACAGAAAAATACAAAACAACCTAACTATCCATTTAAAATAATATTTTAAAAATCTATCCCTTGGCCTGAAAAGGTTTACTTATTCGATTGCTTGTCTATTTTCCTACTGATCTTTTTAACTTTTGGAAGTGTGACAATCTACTGAAAAGTATAGTGAATGGCTTTCACTCAGGGTCTGTATTTTTTTCCCCCTGAATTTTAATCTCTTTAAAAGGACCATTCACAATTTTTAAAACATCGTGGTAAAAAAACACATAACAAAATCAATCATTTCGCATATATATATTTTTATATGTCAACACTTTATTATAAAATTTTTTTTTAATTTCAGGTTCGGAGAGTATGCATGCATGTTTGTTACATGGACATATTGTGTATTGGTTGGGATTGGGTGTCAGGTGGCCCACTCCCCAGAGAGTGAGCATTGTACCCCATATGTAGTTTCTGAACCGTATCCTCCTTCGCCACCTCCCTGTTTATTGGTGTCCCCAGTGTCTATTATTTCCATTTCTATGACCGTTTAGTTCACACATATGAGTGAGAACATGCATTTCACCCATTTTAAGTGCCGTGTTAACTGTATAATATTTACACCTTGTTGCACACATTTTTTAAAAACTTAGTCTGAGTTATGATTTTGTTATCTGTTTCTGAGTGGGGAACTTATCCTCTCAATGCCAATTTTATTAACTTTTAAAATGAAGGAGAAAAACAATGTAGGAGGGGATAGATGACAAAGATTAGCAAAATGAGGGTAATTTTTGAAGGCGATTAAAGGTACATATGGGCTTCATCATACTATTCTCTATTTTTGTATATGCTTTGAAAATTTCCATAAATATATATATATATATATTAGTTTTCTTTTTAAAAAATTTATTATTTTAAAGATATGGGGTACAATTCAGGGAAAAATATTTTTAAGAGAGGTGGCAGAAATAGATAAAACTAAAATCCTGTTCCAAGACTACTATTGGTATCCTTAAATGGTAAGGAGAAGATCTGAATATACTTAGAGGTCAAGTGCAGTAGCCAGCAGAGAATTGGGCCAGCCCAGGATGAGGAGAGTAGAAACCAGTATTTGAGGAGGGGTGCAGATAGAAATTCCCGATCCCAGCTACACTTGGCTCTCATAAACCCTCTAGTGAAGGGACTTTCCCCATGAAGTTTGTCCTCTGCTTGTCTTGATCTCTCCTGTAAAAGTTGGTCCACACCTTCTGTTCTGCATGGCTTCTGGATACAGTACTCTTTCCAAAGTCTTATGTGCACTCCCGGCAAAATGATCAAGAATTTCTTTAGTCCTGGCAATTTTAGGATCTGCTCATTTCTGAGACACTTTGGTCTTTGCCTTGAATCTTTGATTAAGTATCTCATTTCAGTGGTTGGGTACCTAGAGCTTACTTATTACCTTTTAGGGTTGTTTCATTCTCACGTACAGGATCTACCTTTGACAGAATTTTCACTCTGTTGATCTCGGAACTATTGACCCCTCCAACCTCACACTTGGCTTTCTGTAAATTCCTACAGGAGCTGCTTAAGGCAGAGACTTGGGACACATCTCAAAAACCTCAAGAATACATTTTGATGCAAGAGCACCAAAGGTGCTCCTAGCAGTCCCCGGAATAGCCAGGCAAGGACCAGGGTTCTGAAGAACAGAGGCTCAGAGCTGGTATTAGCACCCTGGTGAGTCTGGAAAGAGATATAACACCCCTGCCACCCTGATATGAAACTGTGCACACACTCTCCATTTACTTTGTGATTTTGATTTTGTTCCTGGTATAACCCTGAGTGAGGTCTTTGAAGACGGTGAGAAGGGAAAAGAGGATGAACATAATTTAGATTGGGATTGAGGTAAATATAACAGCATAAAAAGAGTTTGAAGAATTGTGGTGTGGAGGGCAAATCCAGTAATGCTGGCATTGGTGAGTAACTTAAAGTAGGTTTCCCTTTACTAAGAACGTCTTACTCCATCTGCCTCCCCAAAGCAGCAGTGTTTCTCTAATGGAGGAGGGAGGGAAAAAATTGCTTACAATTTGCTGCTTAATATAATATTTGGTACTTATGCACTGATATAACAGTATGTATTGAACACCTACCTATGTTAGACCCTGAGCAAGATACTAAGGCCAGTGCAGTAGGCAAGACAAACCCAGACTTCTCTTCCAGTGTAGGAACTGCACATAGGCTTATAGGCATGTTCTCTTTGGCTCACACAGTTATAAACACTGGTGTTTTTCCTCCTGAAAAATGAGAGTTTTCTGCCCCCTGGACCTATATTCTCACATGACAAAGTCAGGAAAGTGGGAGGAGGGGGTACTGATAAATGTCTGTCATGGTAAACAGAGGAACATGTTCTACAACTTGCCTTGGCCTCCCTCTCTCATTTGTATCTGTTATTTTGGTCCTTGAAAGCATGTTGGTCGGAATTCCCCCATCTTCCCGTGCTTTTCTTCATAGGGATCATCCTGTGGGCTGGGGAGCCTTGCATGAGAGCTGGGACAAGAAGCCAGGTTGGGATGAAAAGTGTGGCTCCCTGCTGCCCTCCCTGCCAGTGGTCAATACTCCCTGAGCTATGCCCTTCGTCCAGCTCTTCCCAGGCCACTGTTGAACAGCTCGCTGACTGCATAGCTGCCTTGTGCTTTTCAGGATTAGAATTGCAGTCAGAAAGGGGAAGTCATGGCACCAGCTTTTTCTAACCCTCCCATCCAAACCCTCCCATTCCTGAACCTTCTATTTCTGACAGTTGTGCTCTTTTTTTTTGTCCCCTAAGTCCACCTGGGGCATTGTTCTGCCTCTACACCTGTGTCTTGGCTGCCCTTCCTGCCTAGTGGGCCCTTTTTCCTTCCTGCTCATGGGAGTGCTACTCACCTTTGAAAGCATAGCCTTCTATAATGCTCTGAAGGCTGGGTGCTGTGGGAGTTTGAGGCTGGGGGTGAGCAGCAGAGAACAGAACTGCCTACAGAGGCTCTTCTAGCTTCTACCAGAACACTTGCCTTTATCAGTTTTACATATTGGGCTTTCTCATACATTTCCTTTGAAGAAAGCATTGAAAAGCTTAAGCTTATTCATTGGGAGCCTGCATGTTGTCTTATATTATTCATTATCTTTCCTGATCGTTGTACCTGGTCTCTACAGTTGCATCATGAATGCTAGAGGTCAGGGTCTTAGTCCTGTATGTCTCTACTGTGCCAGAACCCAGTCACTGCACTGTATATTGTAAGGCTGAAAATAAATATTCGTTGCAGGAACAAATTAAAATATTTCATTTACTGATTGTCAGAGCACAAAGTTTATAGGTGATGCAAATTTAAATTTTCATGCCCTGAAACCACTCCCCTTTCTTGTTCATCTTGAAGTGTATGTAGTTTTGAAAATGAGAGGCATTCATACCATCTTCTCTTTACTCATTCTTCAGGTTCCTTTCTACCTATTTCTTAAGTCTGGGGCTAAAAGTAAAGAACAGGTGGGGACAGGTGCTGATAGGCCTGACTGGAGCATCCCTGGGAGCTCTGAATCACCTGATGTGGGGAAAGCCAGGGGGAGGGCTAGATGCTTTGACAGGGTTTAGGGTGGAGACCACAGTCATCTTAGAAACACTCTACGTATTTCTGGACCCTTCTGTTAAGAAACTGTGCTTATGACATCTCTCATTGGGCAGCTAAATACCATTTAGGGGAGACCAAATCCCAGGGCAAGATGGCTGAAGTGGGAGTTGGTAGCCCTGGTTTACATGCGACCCCCGCTGCTTGCTGTTTGTTTAACCTTAGGCAAGTCACTGAACTTTTCTAGGTCTGTTTCATCTAGTTTTTGGAATTCGATATGGGAGAGCCCTCACAGCATGATTTCCCTGCCGACTGTGAATCTTCTCTGTGACTCAGCAGACAATGCTGTATGCCAGTATTCCTCTGAAGTTTCACAAGAGGAGACTCAGAGGGTATGAGGATGAAAGGGCCTGAGGCAAACACACAATTTATTTCCAGTCTCTGCCTTATCCTCAGATGGGAATTTTGTATTCTAATATTCACTATAGTTATATTTTCACATTTAAATAAGTAAAACATTATTTTTGCAAATAACATCATTTATTGTCCTCAAATTTTATAGTATGATTGCCCCAAGTATATGTAGCGTGCTTATCCCCTGGTTTTGTGAATTCCCTAAAAGGTCCTCATGCTTCCTCTAGATAACTTTTTTTGTGGTCAGTTTTCAATTCTTTTTTTTTTTTTTTTTTATGGATAGTATGACTTTATAATAATTATTGCATATAGAAATCCTCTCAACCCACCCAATAACCCTATGAAGAAGGCACTAGTAGTTACTTTCATTTTATAGACAGAAAACTGAGACACAGAGATGTTCAGTAAATTGTCTAAACTTACACAGCTTGTAAATGGTAGAGCTGGAATTTGACCCTGCCAGTCTGTGTTTTTAACCTCATTCTACTATCCTGCCTCTAGGATAAATTAATTCAGATAAGCCTGTTAACTTTTTTTTGCCATTCATAATGATCTAAGAATTTTGGTGGTATTTTTCACAGCCAATATGAGCCCCACAGCATTTTTACAATAAACTTTTTTACTCTGTCGCCCAGGCACGATCAGGGCTCACTGCAGCCTCAACCTCCTGGGCTAAGGCAATACTTCCACTTCAGCCTCCCAAATAGTTGGGACTACAGGCACACGCCACCATGCCTGGATAAGTTTTTTAATATTCTGTAGAGGTACTGTCTCATTATGTTGCCCAGGCTGGTGCCACAGCCTCCCAGAGTGCTGGGATTACAGGCATGAGCCACTGTGCCTAGCCTAGCATTTTTACAATAAACGTTGATGTTGTTTGCAGGCATCTATTTTATCTAAAGTTGAAGAAGTTCAGTGGTGGGGCCTGATGCTCTTAATTACCAAAAACCCAGGTCAGCTTCAGTTCTGTGGTTGCAGATTCTACCTGGTGCCTGTCAGTTCACCAGTACCAGAGAGAGATACCACATGTGGGGGAGAAGGGTGAAAGGTGCCTCTGACATGAGTGATCTGTGTCACTGCCAGAGAGACAATCTGAAGTTTGTCGCAGGATTCCAGATGATGGATCCGCATAAGTCATGTGGTTGGGTGTTTTCAAACAATGCGACTAAGATACAAAAGATACAGATATTATAATTGCTGTAGTGGCATCGTGGCTTAGCAGTATTATTTGGTATTGATGCACTTTGCTTAGAGTTCATTGTGTTTCATAGCTGTGTAAACGAAAAGCAAACACCATTTGTTACACACAGCTCTGTTGAATGCTTGCGCTTTAACGTTTGCCAGATATTTCAATATATAGCCACAGATCACTCTGGGCAACATCGACAACAATAAAGCCTGTCTGTTTCTTTAGTTACTTTTTTAAAAATTTGGATTGGGCTTACTATATCCCAATGTGGCAACAGCAGCAATAAAAAGTCACAGAAGAGAACAAACTAACCCATGTCTAAAGAAAAGGTTTTAAGCAGACCTGAGACACAGAAATTAGACATAATTGGAAGAAAGTTTCCATACATTCCTCCATGGAGACCTACTGGCATACCTCCATGGGTGCGATGGATTATTTTCCTATACTGCCCTCCCTGCTGAAGGACAATCTCTGATGGTGCGCTGCATCACTTCATCTGTCTCCTAATCGAGGATCCTGCAATTGTCCCTGTGTCCCCTGGCGTATCTCTTCTCCCACCTACATCTCCCTCCAAATGCTGTGCCATTTCTCTTTCAGAGGATTGTCTCTATGCCTTGTGTACCTCCCTTCCCATGCTCTGTAGTCCTCACTCCATTTTGTGTTCCCTCCCCACCTGCAAATAACCCCCTGACAAAATTGCCCAGGACCTCCACATTTCAAATTCAGTGTTGAGCCCCAGCCCTCGTCTTACTCAACCTGCCACCAGCCAGTTGTGCCGTCTCCCTTGAAATAATTTTCTTCACTTCATTTGCCTACACTTGGTGCTCTGCCTACCCAGAGGGTGTTCCTTGCCAGTCCCCACTGCTTATCCTCCTGGCATTACCTCAGCTTTTTCATATTCAAGTGCCTCAGTCCTCCTACCGCTTCTCTAAGTGTCCTCACTCCCCAAATTAAATTATCTAGTCTCTTGACTTTAAATGCAGCTTAAACGCTGATGATTTCATCTTGGAACTCTCTGCTCAATTTCATCTGTTTTTTTCAGCATCTCTGTTTGGATGTCTATTGGCATCTCAAACCTAACATGTCTAAAACTCAGCTCCAAACCCTCCCACCCCTGCCTTGCCCAGCCTATTCCATCTTGGTAAATGGCAATGCCCATTTTTTAATTGCACAGACCAAAAGTCCTGAAGTTGCCCTTGACTCCTCTCTTTAACTTCTGTCCCACATCAGCAAATCCCACTGCACCCAGCCTTACCTTTTCTTTCATAGCAACAACTAGGAAGATAGAAATAGTTGAAATTGAAACCGTGTTATGTTTTGTTACTGCGTTACATGCAGAAGGACTGCCTATCACACAACAGGCAACTAAAGGCAAAAGAAATAACCAAATCTCTCAGAACAAAGCAATGAGAAACTAGTTTGAGTGTCACCCAAGACTATGTTTAAGGCATTGTGTCATATTTAACTGGCAATGTTTGTTTCTTTCCTAATAATACATAAAATAATGGAGTGTCTTAGAATCAACAATTTTACCTTGGATGAAATAAGGTGAGTCTCTTTTCTAGATCTTAGAATTACAGCACTAATTTGTACATCTTAATGTTGTCATTTATAGTTAGTTTACATTTTAGTTTCTAAGATAATGTTACTCCTCCATATGAATTAAGGAAGGGGAGACTTGGTCAGGCACTTGTGTTATGGTTTCTTCGTTTCCCTACTAACTGTCTTTCTCCAGCGTTAGGTAGAGAAGTGACGTCATTGGGACTAATTATCCACTTGTGAGTTTTGACTTTTGTTTCTTGCGATTAGTTTAAAGATAATAATACAAAGCGGTACTGAATATTAACCATTCAGCCTCTTCTCATTGTGACATCTCCCATAAGTATAGTGCAGCTGCGGTTTTTACTGTAGCTGTTTTCTTCCAGTGACCTGTTGAGGGTTGGAGTAGGAATAGAGAGAACAGGTAGTTTGTCATACCGTACAGCCAGCCATCTCACTCTAGGAGCATTCCTAGTTACAGGAGGTGAGACCAGAGGCTGAGAATCTCTATAGTATTATGATGCTAATTATAGAATTACTTCTTCTCATGACCTAGAAGAAATGATCACTTCAGGTTAAAACATCTTAAAGAATTAGTGACCTAAAATTATCCAGCAGAGGAATTCTTCATTGGTTTGTTTTTGCTTCAGCATAGCATTCTTTTGAAAAAAATCATTTTAGAGTCAGTTCAAATGCTCCAAAAAACTCTTGATTGAAATAGATTGACTTGGAGTTCTAGAATCTCATTCAGAAGGGACGGAAGGTCAGCTACTCATCGGATAGGGTGACTTCCCTTTTACTCTGCCAGGTCCCTATTCTGGCTCTTCTTAAGGCCCTCCTTTGCTTAGGGCTCAGTCCAGTTTCTAGTAATAATAGAGCTTTCTCACTCATACATAAGAAAATAGGACACGTACTTCTGTACTTTTTAAAATTTTTTTCTTCTTCCAGTTAAATACGTCTAGATTTTTTAATCCTGCAGTAATTTCAGTCCCCTGCCCCCTCCTCTTTTTTCTTCTCTACAGTTTTTGATAGCTTGGCTACATCCTAGAGAGGTAAATTAAGGATTGAGCTGAAAGGTACATTGTAGCAAAAATATAATAGAAGGGACTTGATACAAGATTGGAAACTAAAGCTCATGTTAAAATTGTATTATTCAAATGAGGATAGCATCTTCTTCTTGTTTATCTTTCCCATTTCTATTATTTATTCTATTTCACTTGTACTTTTGGACACCCGTGTACTGTTTTCCATCTTCTGAAGCTAGACTTCTAGGGTATGGTCTGCATTGTGAGGGGACCTGATACCCCTATCTCCCCAGTCAGAATACTCATTTTTTTTCCTGCCTCTGCTGACTCCTTTACTTCATCGCCTCCCAGCCAAAAACACCAGCCAAAAACACCAACCACCTTCACCACTGTCCTTGCCCAGATGCCTGGCCTCCAAGTTCTCTTTGCTGCTGGTTTTTTTTTTTTTTTTTTGGTTTTTTTTGAGTTGGAGTCTCACTCTGTCGCCCAGACTGGAGTGCAGTGGTCACTTCCGGCCACCGCAACCTCGATCTGCTGCTGTTTTTTTATTCTTTTCTCTTATTGCTAAGATGAGAACCAGGTCACGTCAGCATAGTTAGTGACTATGCTAAGACCAAATGTCTTAAATTCATTTACACTTAGCATCAATAGTACTTTTGAAAATTCTGATTTCCCCCACATAAATAATCAGAATAGCAACTCCCCCTGCCCCCACCTCCTTCAGCTTCAAACATTTGGCATACTGGGAAGCGGAAAACCCTATGCAGAGTGTCCAAGGACCTTTCTCTTTGAGGGCTCAAACTCTTGAGAATTGATAAGGTATATTTTTCAGTGTCTTTCCCTCCAATTGCTACTTGAAACACAGAGAGGGAGAGAGAGAGAGAGATAGAAAGAGAACTAAAATATGTATTGAAAATTTCTGGAAACTTCTGACCCCTCGTGATAGACACAGGTCAGGGTGTGACAAAATTGGGTTTGGGAATATTATTTCTACTAATAGGAAGTTACACATTCTAAGTTGGGAGAGTGCTGACTTGAGGGCTGGGAGTAGATATAGTCAGGTCACCTTCCTAGTCTGAAAACAGAGCTGGCCAATTTTATGTAAACCCAATAGTGATATATTGGCTTATGTAAATATATCTTGACTAAGATTTCTAAAATGTTAATGTTCTGTAGGTAGATTTAGAGATATGTAAACTTGGGCATACAAGTTGTCATCCCCCAAAGAGCTTAATATTACAAATTAAAATTTCCAAATTGAGGAGTTTATAGAAATAGAGAAGTTAAAAGCTTTGGCTTATTCAGAGTGGTCTTGAAATAATTTATTTAGAGACCCCAATAAAGATTCTGACACAAGAAGCCTGTCATGAATAGAAATGAACTTTGGAAAATCCAACAGTGTGATACAGACACTGTTGTCTGAGCTCCAGCATGTAGAATACTCTGTGAGGGCACTAAATTCGTAGAGAACATGTGCTTACCTACAGAATATCTGTGCCTATGTTGAAAAGAAAAACACATGAGTGAGTAACCAAAAGAACAATGTATTTTAGCTTGTTTGTATAGTAAAAAGTTTAACAGAACCTCAGTAGAGTCCAAAATATACTCTCTTGACTTGCTAATGCATAGACTTTCCTGGGAGAAAAAAATACAAGTTTAGTTATTCAAGCCTTTCCCCTTAGATTCCCCCCCATGGTAATAACTTTATGCAAATTTTTTAAAAAACTGTTATTATGTTTCAATTAATCTTTTTCTTAATTTGATGAGGATCAACTTCAGCCTAGGGCTATTCAAACGTTTTATATGACAACTTTATTCTCACCACAAACTATAATGAAAAGAATGCCCACTTCTCCCTGAGGGTTTGTTGTTGCATGCAGCATTCCCATTGGAATGCTCTTGTGAGATTGAACTCATTTTCTGAGCAATTGTTCTAATAAATTCAGTATTTTGCTCCCAGTGCTCATGGCTCAATAGTGTGCAACCTGGTCTCTACCCAGTATTATCCACGCTGTTTTCACACTTATCTCCAAGGCCAAAGATTATCTCACAGAAGCTCCGAAAGAATTCCTGTTTCTGCAGTTTATGTGTAAAAGGAAATTTTTAAAGGGAAGAAGGTGATAATCGAGTTCAAACTCTTAAGGATTTTTGTAAAGGATTATATTGGCTAATGAAAGTTCTCCGGCATCTTCAGGCAGACATGTGAAAAAAAGCAGTGATTGTAATTAATTTTTAGTGAGTGCCACATATTTGATAATTGCTATGATTCATGCTATTATATTCCTCTTCCTTCACCCACAGCAAAACAAGTTTAATTTGATTCATACCCTTAGGAAGAAAAAAAAAGGCCTAAGATTACTCACATGGCTGTGATTCAGCTCTTGGCTCCTACCACCTCCTCCTCCTCCTCATCCTCCCTTTCTCCCACCCTGCCCACTCCCATATTCACTCCCACCCAGTGGTGTTGCCATCAAAAAACTGAGTCAGTTCATTCTTTAAAATGGGTGGGGAAAGAAGACAACTAATAAAACTTTTCTGAGAGAACTATACTGCTTAGATCTGAAGTCATTGCAGGAAGACAGGCAAAGTAACTACTTATATAACATGAGAAGCTTGGAACAGAGGCCAGCCCTCATAAAGAAATGTTCAGATTGTCTTATATAAGACTACACATAGTTTGTGTGCATGTCTGTAGAGGCACACACATAACCATGGAAGCAGGTTTCTATGAAAAAAATTTCTGATATTGGGAATCATGTTATATGCAAAACAAAATTTCTCTTTTTAAAGTAAAATACTTTGCTATAATCAAAAAGTGAATATAGCAGCTATCCAGAGGTTTTTATAGTTGTAAAACATTGGTGATAAGGTCACTTTGCCTTCAAATGAACAGTATATCTTGGAAGCCTGAGATTACAGTCCCCCTTCCCCACTGAGGAGTTAGAAGATTGGTTTGGGGGGTGGCAGCTCACCCTTAGAGAGCTGTCAGTGGTGGCAGACATTATTGAGGCAGTGATTTCTGTTCCTTCCTTGTATTTTTTCCCCCCTATTCCCATTCTCCTGATGAAGCAAAAGCTTTGGAGAAATGAAGTGACTCTTCCAAGTTCCCAGAGGTAATAATCTCAGAGACAGCATTGGAACCCGAGCTGTCTGTCTTTACTCTGACCTGTAGGTTTAGTTTCTGAGAGCCTGACACAGTCAGATCAGTTGGTATTTTAGAACTTGCCTGGGATGGGAGTGGCAGCAGACAGGAAGCTCCT
The DNA here is from genome assembly GCF_000164805.1 of Carlito syrichta. Lineage (NCBI taxonomy): Eukaryota > Metazoa > Chordata > Mammalia > Primates > Tarsiidae > Carlito > Carlito syrichta. The sequence continues at coordinate 268,752 of NW_007258909.1, read as the reverse complement.
TGCTGGAGTGCTGAACGAACCAGCCTTGCAGGGAACTGCTGAATGAAGTCTGTGTGCATCTTGAACCGAGCTCCCACATGGAGGGGGACAGAGTGGAGCCTCCCCCCAGCACTCATTTGTAATTCCAACCACCCTCTGTTTTGCTGGCTTTCCCCCCATTATGTTACCATCTGTCTCTGAAACCTTGCCTGGATAAAGACAAGTTGGAGCAGTTGCTGACCCTCAAACAAAACACAGAACTACTTCTTTTCCCCTCCTCTCCCCAAGCAGTGCCGAGCTGTCCTTTTTTATCATTCTTCAAATATGTTATACACCAACTGGAAACGGTTAGCTTTTGTTACTCAAGGGTTTGTGGGATGCTCGAATGGCTTCATACACTTTTCAGATGGAAATGCATGCAGTTTGCTCCTTTGAGAAATGAAATTTCTTAATGAAAGACAGCATAGAAGAGAATGCATACTAAGGTTCCCCACCCAACTCTCTGCGTTTCCCTGAGGATAATTGTGGTGGGCCTTTATGTCATGACCCTGTGGAGAGAAATAAACAGTGGATCTCAGGTACCTTTTTCTGGGTCTGTATCCACCTACTCATGCCTTTGATTGGGGGCCCTTTGATGTGAAGGGCAGTGCTCTGTCCCCAGTAGGGCTGTAATATTTCCCCCAGTCTCTGATCCATTCACTTTCTTTCCTGGCTGATGACACTTCCAGTGTCTTAACCCATCTGGGCTGACTGGAATGAAAGTTCTTAAATGCCCTCTCTAGCTGGTCCCAGCTTGAGTCTGTACTGGCCTTAGGATACTCTAGGGAGTTCAAAGGGGAAAGGCTCAAACAGATCTTAGAGGTAAAACTAGATGAATATTTCTTTAAAAAAAAATTTCTTTTTAATTTTAAAGATGTGGGGTACAATTAGGTATACAAATATTCATTATGCAAGTACCCACGTTGATGAGTGTTTCAACTGCTGAAACTTTAGAGAAAAATATGAATTGACTGTCATCATTAGTAAAATAGTTACAAGTGATTCTTTTTTTAAACAAGTTAGGGAATTGTATTTTTCTCATTCAGAAATGTTATTTAGGGAATGACTAAGATGTATATGATTCCAGAGTTATCTGTCAGATTGTTCTCAGCACTTACATAGGGTAGATTTTTAACCTAGGTGCCACAGCTGGAACAACAGGACCAGAATTCAAGCTCCAGCAAGTCTAGTTCCAGAAACTAGACTTCTTTTTTTTTTTTTGAGTTGAAGTCTCACTCTGTTGCCCACACTGGGGTGCAGTGGCATGCTTCTGGCCACTGCAGCCTCAACCTGCCGAGCTCCAGCGATCCTTCTGCCTCAGCCTTCCAAATAGCTGGAACTATAGGTGCACGCTACCATGCCCGGCTAATTTTTGATTTATTATAGAAACGAGGTCTCGCCAAGTTGCCCAGACTGGTCTCAAACCCTCAGGCTCAGACAATCCACTCACCTCGGCCTCCTAAAGTGCTGGGATTACAGACTGAGCCACTGAGCCTGGCCGAAACTAGACTTTTAAAAGATGTTATAGATCCTTTCAGATGCTAAAGTTTTAGGTGTTTGATTTTATTGACACTCTGTTCTTATAGCCTGTGTTTATTTTCTCTGAAAGCCATATAATTATAGATTTTATGTTTTCTGTGTATCGTAAGAAGGTAACTGTCATTAAGCCAATAAAACTAAATACTTTGCTGTTGAAGTACAAACAAGTTTTAATAACTGAGTGAGAAATGTGTGCACACAGTTAAGATAGAAAGACTTCAGAAGTGTAATTTGGAAGTGCACTTATAAATAATTTTGTGTAATTTTAATTTCTGAAAATTCTATATGTAAATTGAATGTGGGATTTATTCCAGTAAAACCCTACAGGGAATCTTTTTGTAATGAATAGTCAACTCCTGAATTAACTGCCTTATATGGTTTCCCTGACCTCATCTACCAATTTGAAAATTAGGTGTTTTTGAACATTTTTTCTGTGTTATAAAAGTAGAGGGTATTTTCTATATTATAACAAAACTAGCAATCCATCAAGGGATAATCAACAATGAATGTCAAGCCTTGGTCAGAGCAGTTGCTGACTTTGCTCAAGGTTAAAGGAAGTATGCTGAAAAGAGATAACTGTAGTTAAACTGCTCAGCCCAAGCCCTCCAGATTTTTCGTGTGGGGAATTGCACTTCTTATTACAGCATTCTTCCTGTCTGTGTAATACCTGGGAACAATTTTTTCCATGTAATGCCACTCCTATCTTAGTAGTAAACTCTTTACTGAAGAATAAGACTTTTAGGGCATGTCAGTTTATTTAATTGGAATTTTCATAGATGACATTTGGTGATTTTCAAGTTTTTCTTTTGCAGTTTTTAGGCAGGTTGAGATTAAAGGACTGTACAGATTTTTCTTGTGTGTGATTTTTATTGCATGTGCTTATGTGTGAGTAACTCAGGTTAGAGTATAAATTGCAGTGAATGCAAAAGTGAAAGCTGCAACATGGCTCTCATGTTCCCAACCACTTCCTGCAGAACCCACCAACGTGGGCCCCAGACTTAGAGACTTGAGTCTTCAGGACGGAAAGAGTCTAAGTCCCTCACAGTGAAGACCCCAAGTAAGCCTAAACGTATACAACTTGTTTACTGCTCTTGTGTGAATCCAAACGTTTGGCTGCCTCAGTTGTAAAATTTTCAATGCACAGTTCTGAACTTTTAAATATTAGGAACTAGAAGCAAAGCCTTGTCATACATTAAAAATAATCATTTCCCTTTCTTGTTTATGTGATTCAATTCTTTGAAACCAATTAGAACGTGCATTCTGATCTTAAAATGTACAAATTATTTTTTTTAAATGTGAGCTTGTCAGATCAACTACAATCACCAGTCTAATAAAACTGAGTCACATCCAAATGGGCTGCACTTACACTACCCTCCTATTCTAGGGAAAATGTGGCTGGGGGAGGCAGTCTGAGTCATCACCTGGTTTGTTTGACATACGCTTCCTTCCATAAATTGGGGATGGCAAGCAGCACAGTGTTCCAGGCTTGCCTCGGAGAAGGAGCTGTTGTAGCCTTGCATGATGAAAATAGGGCCTTTAGGCTTGAAGGATGAAGCTGAGGCCACATTTTGACTCCAAATGTTGGGGGAGGGGGAGAAGAACCGATAGATCCAAACAAGGAACATTTGTAAGTACCATTTTTGGAGGTTAGAGAAATGGCAGGGGTATTCACAGTGGAATTTCTTTCTAGGACATAAAATGTATTTAAGAGATAAATTGAGGGTATTAAAATAAAAATAAATTGGTAGCTAGCTAGTTTGCTAAGTGGGCTCATTTACTTAACAAGAATGTTTTGATGTGGACAGTTTAAAATGATTGGGGGGTATGATTTGGTAGTCACCATATAAATTTGTCTGGATAATGTTTAATTTCACCTAATTTAGCCAGCTATTTTAAAAGAAATAGATTTCATTTAGGAACCTTTTCATGGCAAATTTGACTTCTCCTTTAGGGGTATTTCGAGGGGATGGGAAGAGAAGCTCATATGTCTTGCACATTTTCCTTATAGCAGTTTTGCAGAGGTTCACCAGAGCTTTTTAAAATACAAAAGTTTAGGATGTAAAATTGTTAGGGAGACTAGAGAAAGAGAAAGGGGGAGTAGATTTATAGCTGAAGTGGGTTTGTAAACTCAGCCTATGCTTTGGGATTGTTTTTTAATATGGGCCAGACATTCTTCTGATTTCCATCCTGGCTTGGTTGTGGCTCTTTCTCTGTCTGTGTGGGTCTGGGGTGTTCCCTGTTTTAAAGCCGGAGTTGTCGCAGCCTGGGCGTTTTCTGTTTCGGCTTATGGCTTTTTTTTCTCTTTTCCTGAATGAGTGTCCTTTGTGTAACCCCAGTAATTCAGAAATCCTGCAGTCATAGGGACTGCCCTGTCATGTGACTTAGGTACTAGGTGCTGGCTGCGATTGGTCAGCAGCTAATTGGCGGGTCCCTATAAGAGGTCCTGGGTCGGGTGTCTGGCCACTCTCCTGCCTGGGCTGCTGCTCCACAGGGGCTGGGTTGGGGGGGTGGAGGGGTGGAGGGGTCTGTCCAGTGATTCAGCCACATGTGATAGATGACCAGTGACTGCTTCAGTGGGGTCCGCACACCAGTGGAAGACACTCAAACTGGCTGTGGCTGACTTGATCAAACTCTGGCTTCCTGAACTGGTAACTATCACTTTAATATAGGTTACTGATTAAACTAAGAAAAATGCAGCTGAAAATCTTTGCCAGAAACTTGTGTGGACTTACTCCCTGTTCCCCCCACTCTGCCCCTTGTTCTGATTCGTTTTGTCACAGGAATGAAATGCAGATAACGCTTTAGAAAACTTTTGTAGAAAAAGCGCCTCGTGTGATCTGGAACAAAGACGTTTTATAATCAGATTTATCAAGCTGTGAAGAGGGAGTTTTAGCGAACGGAAGCAGCAGCATTCTGTCACCAGGAAATACTGCTTTATCCAGAATTGGTAAGTGAAAAGTGGCTTTGCTCCCTAATAGATATCATATGTGTGTGTGGGAATTGCAAAATTGTTCACAGACCCCTAATCAACTGCGTTGAACAGAGAACACATAAACAGTGAGGAGTTCTAAAAAGGAGCAGCCCAAGGATATAGCATAGAAACTTAGAAGAAGCCAGGTAATGAACAAAAATGAGCTTAGTGTTATCAGTTTAGCCAATCATATGTAATATAACTAGATTTTGTTTTGTTTTATTTTTTAGTTAGGGAAATCATAAAACCAGAATGAGTTGTTCGGTAGAGTTGCGACATTAACTTTCCATGGATGTAGATTTCTATTTAGTCTAAAATAGCATGTATGAAATTTGAAGGGATGCTTTTGGAATTTTACTTGACATGCCCTCTTCTCCCTTCCTTTACTCCCAGATGTCAGGTATTTAGTTAGAACTTTACAAAATGAAAGTCCAGGTAATGCATCAGGAACACCTTCTCCTGATTGGGAAGGACACAGATTACAATAGTAATAGATTTTCTCTTTTGCGTTTATGTGATGAATTTTAAGATTGTTCTATTTGATTATATTAGTACAGCCAAGGGGTGGTTATCTCTATCTATATGGTCCATTACATTTTGAGAGATTGTGATTAGCAGTTCTTACTGACTTGGTATACTGTCTTTCTTTCCCTGAAACCTTAAATTCAATTTTCTAATCTTGAATCTGAGTTGCCTCTATGTTTAAGGTTTCCAGAAAAAGACAATAAAGCTCTATATACCTTTGTTATATACAATAAGTTCTTGTTCATGACATGTAAGGCAACAGAATTTTATATTAGGCATGAATGTCTGTTTTCTTGACTTGGCTTCTTAAAAATGACTTGCTGAAAAGGTTGAATAGAATTAAAAAAAATTAGAATAGAATGATGGGTGGCTACCTGATTTTATCAGTTTCTTATTGGTCAATAGAAGTAATCATGTGATGTCTACTTACATAGAGTCAGATAGGAAAATATTTTATCCTTTAACTGCTAGCAAGTATATAGGTAATTTTGGTGGTCTTCATTTATGAGTGTAAATATATATAACTAAAACTGTTATTAACAAAATTATGTTTGGGTTTATATAGGACATAGTATGATTTATTTCTTTTTAAGCCAAATTGAAAGTTGAATCTACTTTTCTGACTTCTGATTCCTATTCTATTACTTTTAACATATTAAAATCCTTAACTCAAAAGGGAAAATGAATAATAAAACAGGAGAGCAGTGCTGCAATTTCTCTGTTAGCAGTGGAGTGGGATGAGGGTGGAGGAGAGGGAGATGAATATAGTGGGATCTATTAATTGATCTTTTTTTCTTCCTAAATACTTGGAGAAATTTTTAGATTATTTTTCTCAGACTAACAGCTCTCAAGACTTGTGTATAAGTATTTATTTTCAAAGAAATAGAAAAAAAATACAGACTATACATGGCTGTTAAGAGCAGGTCCTCCTATAAATCAGGAAATTGGTGAACCAAACTTGTGACTATTGAAAGTCATTTGACTTAATTAAGGTGTGGCATTCATTTTCCCAAAGCACATGAATTTACAGGTTTTAGACTTGAAGACAAAACTGGTGAAAAGGCATTTAAGGTATTTACAGGTAATTTATTTTCAACTGCTAGCTTGTGTTTTTAGCTCTGTATTTCATATAAATACTTGGAGAAAACAGAATGATTTAATAATCTAGCTAAATACTGCCATGTTTGATGGAAAACAGCCTCTCAGTTTTAGGTTTTCCTCATTTATTGTTTTGAATGGCAAAAATGTGATAGAAGCAGGTTGGAACTGTAAATGCTAGAAAGTAAATCTCAGAAGAATCATTTGAGAACTTCATGTTTCCAATTCTGTTTGCCTTTCTCTGTTCTCAGTTTATTAATTTTTAAAAGTACTTCTAAAATGAATAGCATAGCTTGCCCTGAGTTCTTCCCTGGGGTCATTGAGAGTATTTGCATTTCTGTATACCTTGTTAAAAGGTATTAATGATATGCATATGTCTTTGTGGGTACGTAAAGCAGCAAACTGGAGGGAATCCAGTCAAATGACAGACCTCAAAATAATTTCTACCAAATAGTATTTTGATATCTGCATATTCAGGAATATAAATGCTTTCCCTTTGGGCTTGTTTCTTGAGTTTTTGGTGTGGTTTTGTCCAATTAAGTATTTCTTTTGAGGGCTGTATATGTACGGGTGTATATATTTGATTTAAAGGGGGAACTTTAATCACTAGTGAAACAAGTGGCTGTTTGTTAGAACCCAGATAAGCCTCACAGTGTTGTTCCTATGACAACTGAGTAGTTGGGTGTTGAAATGTAACTTTAAGTTCTCGGTTTGGAAATGTCATTCAGACCTCCCACTACAGTCTCATTGAGTAGGAGGATAATGAGAAGGGGAAAAACCATGAAGCAACATAAGTATCTCCGCTCATTTCATGTCTTCCTGGCTTGTCTTTGTGTACAGGATCGCCATGGGAGTGGTAAACATAGGTCTTGAACAAAGCAGTACTTCAATATAAAATAAATGGAAAAGGGATTTGAAAAGTTGGGGAAGATAAATAACAACACATGAGGCAATAAAGAAGTGGGAGAAATCGGCTTCCATGGGCTTGTGTAAATCCTTTATCCAGTACTGACCAGCAGTGAGAACATCTTGAACCAGTTATTGTATAGCTCTTCAAGAGCTGTGAATACTTCCTTGAAATGCACTGTGGATAAAATTCCTTTGGTAGCAGGATGGTTTGCCACTTTGGCATAACATTTATTCATCTCCCCCAGGCAGACTACAGAGGGATACTGTGTTCTTTTAAGGCACATGTTTTTAAACCAATTGCTCATTTGCCATTTAATAGTTTTTGTCTTTTTTTCTATGGGAAATACAAGGTTGTACTACTAAAATAGTGATAAAGCTTAAGTATTTTATTCTATATTTAAAAAGTAATTTAAAAAAATACTTAGGAAAGGATTGTTTGACACCTGTTTCTGGAAATGAATCGATTGGGAATCTATGGAGCACTGTGTTTGAGGGGAGGGGGAGGGGTTGTTTAGACTAATATTTGGCATAACTTAATTATGCAGTTGTACATTTTCCATGTCTGGCGGCTTCCTATTTCCTACTCTTCTAAATGGTTTTGACTATTTATTTGATCACCAGCACCTCCAGAAGTTAGAAAGGAAAAGAAGATTCAGTGGGTTTTGCCTCTAAGTCCACCGTCTCTCCTGAAATACAAAAAGCTTTGAAAATCAAAAGATTTTCATGTAATAGTTTTGGCATCAAATCCTGACCTGAACTGATGTGAGGTTACTAATATAAGTCTTTATTTAGCTCACTAAGAATGAATCTTTGTATATTTTACTGTAGAAATATTAATGGGTTTGATCATGGAATACTGTTTCAAATCCCCCCCAGGAGTTTTTATATACTATATAGAATAGTCACCTTATTACCTTTATAAAATAATAATAGTAATAATAATTAATCTGAGTGTCAGGTAGGAGTATGTGAATCTCTAATTACTGACATACATTGAGGTCATATTACGTGCCAGGCACTGTTCTAAATGAATCCCTGGCATCTAAGAACAGTGCCCTGGCACATAGTATATACTCACTAGCTGTGTTTTGGTATTAAATGCTTTTCATGTATTAACTTCTTTAACTCACAAAAACTGTATATGGCTAATATGCTTGTTATGCCCACTTTACTTGAGAAAACTGATGCACAGAGAGGTGAAGCAACTTGACCAAAGTGACACAGGCAGGAAGTAGTGGAACCAAGATTTGAGAGCAAGTAGTCCAGCTGCAGTCTACTCATAATGTGTGTGATTCCGGTACAAGAGAGACCTGGACACGTGGCACTGGAACTCTTGACCGAGTCAAAGCGGTGTTTCAGCTATTTACTTTATTCCTAGTCACTTTATGCCTTGTGCCATCAAAAGCTGGTGGTATTATCACCATGGTCATTACCAGGGGCTGTTGTGGAATGCTTCTAACAGGTTCTCCCGGCTGGAAAGTGGAGTTCCAGGTGTCTAAGAGACTCTCTTTACTGGCTTCCCAACATGATCTCTATCAGTAAATCAGCTGGACTTCTTTATCTTAAAAAGAAGACATAGGAAATAACTCTTTCCTTCACCTCAAGGAAATCTTCTTGAACAGTGGAAAAATCTTTTCGTAGACTTTTTTTTTAAAGGTCCCTTACCCAGCAGGAGATGTGGGCTCTAAAGAGGGTATGGGTCATGAGGGTGTGAGGTCCCTGGTATGGGAACCACACAGGGACACATCAAGGCTCCTAGCTTGTGGAACTTCAGCTACATGCCTCTCTGAATTCACAAAAAGGTACTTTTAACAGGACTTCTCAAAAATGTGTATAAGGTGTCTCTCCATTCTCTCTATATTTATAGGGATAGAAAATTTCATTCCAAACCGATGGCAGCCTCTCCATTCTATTCCCCAATTTCCTATTCTTCCCTGTTTAATTTTTCTTCTTAGCATTTCTCTTTGTCTGATATAGTATGTTTTACTTATTTATTCATTTGGCATTTTAGTGAAACAATAGCAGTATTACTGTTATCCTTGAACAAATTTAAAGATCCTAGATGTATTTCTCTTTGATCTCCAACTTCAAACTAATTCCCTCCTATCAATCTTAGACTACTGTAAATAAATGACATTATTTTACCCATTGAACCTTTTTTCTGTTTGCTATCATTTTCATATTCACAGCTATGAGAATTTCTTTTTCTTAAACAAGCTGTATTGAGTATACATTCAGAATTTGAAGAATAGATGTCTTCATTCTGGAGGGGAAACTGACCCAAATTTGAATATAATCATTGAATGTTTCTTAAGTCAAAAAAAAATGTAAATTATTAAGGGTAATATGCAAAGTAAGCACTTACATTTTGTGAATGATCTTCAATCTAAATAGAGACCTGGAGGACTCTGTTTAACATTTATTTCAACTAAAATATCTTAAACCCACCTACTTGCTATCTTTTTCCTTTGAAAAAATTTTAAAAACCCATTTTTCTACATATTATATTAAATAATGCAAGTGATTTAATTTTCGACATTTTCTGACTTAATAAGTTCTTAAAATTCTCAACTATAACCTATTATCTTTCAATCCTATATATTTATTCTAGTTTATACATTCCAAAGTATTTAGAATAATCTAAAACATAAAGTAAAAAAATACACATTATTAACTGTAAACAATGTGATTATGTAAATACATACTGATTTTTCTTTCTTTAGATTAATTCTTGAACAGATTGGATGTATATAAGTTTGATTTAATTTGCTTTTGTAAGTCAGTATAATGATTGAGACATTTTGTTTTTCTTAGCTATATTTACCAGCAAAATAGTTTCTAGCCATTTTATTTTAAATGGTTAATCTGATAAAAATAATAACTTGCTTTTTAAAAAAGCAGTGAAACTAGTTACTTTAATGTAGAGTCATTAATTATGAAAAACAAGGTAAGGTTTTATTTTAAAGGATCTTTTCTTTCTACTGTGGAAGAGTTTTAATTCCCCTGATGCACCTGTTCTTTTGAAAGCCCATTGTGGTGTTATTGGAAGAGAGCTTAGTTTTCCTGCCTTTCCTAAAAGGAGAGGGATTTAAAACATTTTTTAATGAAAATATGTTGTTTTTTCCTCAATTAGGTTTTGTGTGATATCTCTGAAGTGAGACTTAGAATTCTTAAAATTGAGAGAGAGTAAATTTGTACAAGTCCAGCAAAACTTTGCAGAGAGCTTTCAAAGTTCTGATTACTTAGAAAAAAATCCCCAAACCTTCAGACATTTTCCAGTAAGTATCAGTATGTGACAGTGTTCCCCATGGCTCCAAGAGAGTACCCATTCCCAGCATCCATGGGAGTGCTTACTCCCTAAGAGACCCAGACTTTGGAAACCAGTAGACTTGTGCTTTAAGTTCACTTTGCCCCTTGCTAGCTGAGTAAGTTACTCCAGTGATTTCCCAGAGCCCCTGAGTGCAGACCATCAGAGGTAGCACACAGGCTTGTTATGTGAGATAACACAGATAAAGCATGTGCTGTAGAAGTTGGAGTAATGGTGCTTAACACACTTGCATTCACGTCCCAAACCCTTTCAGGAACAGACTTCTTCAGTTTAGTCCCACAGCCTGTGGATCCATGCTAAATTATGACTTTTTTCATCTCAGATTAAGTGCAACAGTGAGATGATGGTGATTGTCATTTATTGTACAATTACTGTGTTCTTGGGGGGGCACTATTGTAAGTGCTCTGCCTGTATAGACCTGTTTAATCCTCTTGGTACCCGATTGATATAGTTATCTTGCCTAATTTCATAGATGAGCACACTGAGGCACAGAGAGGTAAAGGAACTTACTTAGAGCCACTCATCTGTCATGGAAGCAGAATCTGAGTCCAAATAGACTGTTGCTAGTACTGATGGTAAGTTCGTGTACTTCTGGAAGAAAAGCAGAATTAAGAGTTGACTAAACCTGAAAGTCTCAGAAATGGTCTTCTCATTTCTATTCTGTAAAGTGTCACATCTTCCAGGCCTGGCCCCCTGAATATTGAAATGTAAAATTAACCTTTTCTGCTTCTTATTTCACAATTCAATGAGAACAGTCTTAGTCACTTGTGTTTTATGAGTTTTAATTAGGCCACTGAAGTTCAGGAGGGGAATTCCTTGTTTTCAGTTGATCTCATGCACTAACAAATTTACTCATGTAACTTCCCCTATTTTTTTCTCTAATGTTGTCACTTGAAAGTGGGGGTGGGAGAGAGAAGTATTTTAGCATTTGGCTTCTGGGGATGCACTTTCATCAAACTTTCTGGAGATTCTTTTCTCTGGCATAGAATTAATCTATAAAAAAGTAAATGAGTAAGAATCTGTATTTACTAATATTTTTCTCCTTAATCTCCGTCTAATTCTGGATGTTTTCTAGAGGGGCAAAGCTCCTCTAAGTAAAGAAGTGCACAAAGCCATCTATGTACATAAAATCTGTTTGGGTAAAAAGTTAATTTTCAGAATATAGGAAAGGGGTTTCATATTGAGAATGTCCTCCTGTTTCAAATGTACATTGAGAATTTGACTTAGAAAATAAGAACAGGCTACCCTAGCCCCTGGGTTCAGAATGCTTCAAAATCTCTAAAAATACCTTCTGGCCTTGGACTGAGCCTGCTCATAGCAGGATATACTAACCATGCCTATCTTCATTCTTTCATTTGTTCATTCTTTCATTAATTTATCTTTATTCTGACATAACTCATTCAACACCAACCTGCAGACAGATGAAAGAAAGAACGTGGTGAGAGTCCATCAGGGGAATGAAGAGGAGTAGCTATAAACTCATTCTGTTCCTTCCACCTCAATGACTACATTTTTTATTTGATCCTTTGCCATCTTTGAGACAATACACATTTCAGAGACTGACCCTCATAAAAGCCTTTAAGCATCTTTCCTTGGCAACCTGATTTCTTTTTTAAAGTGAAGAGAGAAAATGCTTGTGAGGGAAAAACAATGCAGGGAAATGGTTTGGTTTTGTTTTTCTTCTTAATGGTGGTGGAAGAGGGGTCATAGTAGAGAACGTGTCAGTAAATAAAGTTTAAGAGATCCTGACTTTCAAATCGTTTTCTATTTTAAAGAATATTAAGAGACAACAAAGGCCTCCACAGAAATGTCCTGAAACATAGCTCTAAAACAGAATTTAAACCAGTTTGAAAGTAAGAATTCTTGGTGTGCCCTTAAAGTTATTATGAGTTTTTGAATATATATCTATGTAAAAATGTAAAAAATGAGGAGTGCTTTCTCTCTCTTTTAGAGGACATAAAGTTAGGGAGGAGAGTTTATACTGCTAATATACTACTAACCCTTCAAAAAATGTTACTTGTCTCCATGCTGCAGTTTGGAATACTTTCCCTTGCGTCAGACAGTCATTATCTTTACTTGTGATTTAGTAATGAGTTAAACCTTATGTCATTTCCCATAGTTTTTGAAAGACACATAACTAACCATTCAGGTACTTTTAATGGCACACATCATATCTGTGTGTTTTCGGAAACAGGTTTGACCACAGCAGCCCAGGTAATGAAAATGCTTTATGTCTTTCAGTATGAAATGTGAAATCTTCTTCACTGGTTTGTATATATGGCTCAATGGAAGAAAGTGTTAATGTCAAGTTAAAAGCAAAAACAAACAAAATCGCTGTTAAAATGCCACAGTATCTCAGGGCTCTTCTCTCTAAGTGAAAGTACACAGGGACCGCTCAGGACAAGTTAGGTTGGTAAAGACTGAATTTCTACCTTTCTCTATTTGACATCTACTCTCCAAAAGACCCTCCCTTATTTTATATGCATGGGTAGCAGGGTGATTTTTAGAGAAACTGTTTTTTTTTCCTCCAGCCATGCACAATTTCTCTTAATGCTGGGAGAATGATCACTTTCTTATAGCTCCTCTCCACCTGGCCTTTGAAACGTGGAGTTTTGGTAAGGTGTTAACAAAAATGGTAGCCGGGCTCGGTGGCTCAGCCTGTAATCCTGCGCCTTTGGGAGGCTGAGGTGAGTGGATTGCCTGAGCCCGCGGGTTCGAGACTCACCTGGGCAGCGAGACCTCATCTCTACAATAAATCAAAAAATCAGCCGGGCGTGGTAGCGCGCGCCTGTAGTTCCAGCTACTCGGAAGGCTGAGGCGGAAGGATCGCCGGAGCCCAGCAGGTCGAGGCTGCGGTGGCCGGGAGCGGCCACTGCACTCCAGTCTGGGCGACTGAGTGAGACTCCAACTCAAACAAACAAACAAACAAAACAAAAATGGTCTCAGGTGCCAATTAGATTTCATAAGTTTGTCTCAGACAGTGGATGGAGATACCACATGGGAAATGTTTATTTGATTAAAAAAAAAGAGTTGCACACCTACCACATGCCAGTGTTCTGGGTCTGAGAATAAAGCAGTGGAAAAGTCCCTGCTCACATGGAGAGGGTAGGCTGACAGTGATGCAACTCGTAAGTATATGGCAGGTGTTAGTAAATGCCACGGAGAAAAATAAGACTGGGTCAGACAGGGAATACCTGGCGTTGAGGGTAGAGCTACTTTATTCAGGGCTGATGGGAAGACCTCTCTGTTGTTGTGAGGACATTGAGCAGTCAGACATAGGGGATGTCTGGAAAGAAGAGGGTTCCAGGCAGAGAAAATAAAACAATAGCTGCAATGGAGGTGGGAGCAGGCTTTGCCATATCCAAGGGACACATTATGGCAGATCATGTGGGATTCTGAAACTGCTGGGAGCTAGGAAATGATAACTGGAAAGAGGGAGGATGGTAGATGGTGTATTCTGAGAGTCCAGGTGATTTGTGTAGGGATCCTGGAAAGTTGAGCCCCTTGTGCCTCATAACTGGAGTGTGTACAAACTGCACAGGGCTTGTCTTTTGGTGTATGCTACTTTTGTAACTTAAATGATTATGATCTAAAAACCTTAATAAAGAAAGGTAAGTTGAGCTATTTGAAGCACAAATGCAGCTTAAAAGCCCAAAAGTGGATGATTCTTCCTATGACATCTACTTCTCAGATAGGTGTGGGGTACCTGAGTGTCTAGCTGTGAAATGTTTTGATTTGATTTATATTTGCCAAAAACTCATCTTCTATGGGACATATCTCTGCTTATTTTGCATTCAGTAATAAGCAGTTTAGAATTTTGAACTGAATGGATTTTAAGTAGTTCTGTGTTTAAAATGTTTGGGGTTTTTTGGGTAAGTTTCTTCTTAAAATTCTGTACAAAAACTTAGTGTTTGATTCAGGTAAGAAAGTTGTGTTACACAGTACTCATTTTACAATTGAAGTCAGAAAGGGAGTGTGGAAAATAAAGGCAGTTGACCAGTTGGGAAGGGTAAAATTTTATGGCTTTTCTCTCTTTTAAAATTGTGTTTAAAACATTTTTGCAATTTCTTAACAATAGAGTTGATTGCTTACGTGGATTGCAGCCCCTTATTATTATTATTATTATCATACTCTGCTACTAAAAGTTCGATTTATTGTATAAGGAATGTGCAGTTGCTGTTCATCTAGGAGTTTACATGTCAAGAGATGTGGCATGAATGAGAACAGGCATAAAATGTATATGCATATCATTATATCAACAACATACAGAGCTTAGAAGGGGCTTGATAGCCATTTATAGGTGTTATACAGGTTTACCTTACCTGAGATACCACCTGAGATGTTATACCTATCACCTATGCTGACTTCTTATCACTCGGCCTGATTTTCTGCTAACATAGGTGATATATTTGGGTTGACCCTCATATTCTTTTAGCAAGGGACCCACCTGCAGAATAGAGTTATTAGTTTGTCATTTATAGTTATTTCAACTGGACCGGATTTCCTCACTGCCTCTGGCTGAAACTGACTGACTGAATCAGTTTCACTTGTGGGGAGGAGAAATGAATAATTTGAGAACACAGAATATTATGTGAAGGAGGGCCTCATTTGCTCCTTTCCATCCTCCCGTTAGGTAGGAACTCTGCATTGAGAGAAAGAGAGAGATTTGGGACATCATGAGGAAACCGACCTCCTTAGATGAGCCATATTGGGAACTGAGAGAGAAAGTGTAGAAACAGACCAGGAAGGATGTAGGTTGGAGCCCCAGGGTAGCTAGCAAATCTCTGGTCATAAGCTTAGATGTCAGTGCCAGTTCTTCCTGGCATCCTGGACAGGCTATCCATTCTGGCTTTTCCCCTGCGAGACAGGAGGCATGCTCCTGACTTACTGAACATTTCTTCTCAGAGGAACTAGGAGGATGAGAACTTCAGAAATGGACTTTCAAGACACCATCTTCCCCAAACCCTCCTGTATACATCTCTCTACTGAATCTATTTTCTAGGCATACTACAAAAAGACATTAAGGTATCTTTTCTACCAGCCTTTGACTTCTTGCTTTGAGGGAAACATGTGTTGTCCATGAAGTAGTGCAGTTGTTTGGTCCTTCCTATACAGCTGGTCACAGTCTTGGTCTCCTGGGGCTTGAGCCGTTTTGCCCCATGTGCTCCGGGATTTCCCCCTTTTTCTCCCCCCATATAAACAGACAACTTGCTGCCTGTGTTTTAAGACCCTATTTCTCCCTTTGACTTGTGTCTATTCTGGAACGATTGTGTGGTGGCTGGGCACTGCAAAATGAGTCAGTTCCTGCAGTTCGGTTACAAGTTCTCAAAAAGTATTTCAGAATGTGGATGTGGTCAGCAGAGTCATTTTCCAGGCATCTAAAAGGAAACCCACATCAACTGTAACAATTGTGCTGCGAACCGATGGCTCTACACAACAGAACTGGGCCTGCTTTTCCTCAAAGCAAAGCCTGTAGCTGCCCTCGAAACTATCCTTCTTTACAGATCTTAAAGGGGAATTCATCTTCATGCTTGCAAATCACATTTTATCTGCTACTGCTTGTACAAACAGTGCGATAGAGTTTGATCTTTGTCACTTTTTGAATGTGGGCACAAGTTTCACATAAATAATATTGGTAAAATAAAATCCATGATATTAGAGTATAATTAGTACAAAGTGTGAAATGTGCCTTAGACAGACACTTGGGTAATTTAGCTAAAGCACTGAGGAATAAGTAAGATGGTTTAGGTACCACTAGAGTACATGGAAATAGGATTATTTTGTTTACTAATTAGCCTGAGCCTATGTAGACTTAGCAGCAGTGCTGATAAAATATAATTAAATCCTTTTTAAGCTTTAAAAGAATTTCATATTTGTCATAATATTTAGATATTTTAGCTCAGCATAGGCTTTAGAGAGTAATCTTTGTGGATTTTTTTTATTCTCATGGGTAGCATGAATTATAAAATTTTGATGCATTTCTTAGTTACTGGTCTTGCGCTACTCCTTACAACCAATGGCATTTTCAATAATAAGAAAACAAAATTAAAAACTGGGCAAACAGTTTTAACACACTTTACATCAAAGAAGATACACCATTGACAGATAAGCACATGAAAAGATGTTCAAATCATGAGTCAGCAGGGAAACACAAATGAAAACTACAATGAGATAACACTACACACCTGTTTGAATGGCTAAAATTTAAAAGGCCAACCATATCAAGTGTTGATGAGGATATGGAGGATCCAGAAATCTCAGACTTTTAGTAGAAATGTAAATTGGTACAAACATATCAAACATACACCTACCATGTGATTCAGCTATTTCACTCTTAGAGAAAAGAAAAAGAATGTATCCACACAAAGAGTTGTATGTGGATATGCATTTTCAGTTTTATTATTAATAGGTACAAACTGGAAACAACCTTAATGTCTATCAACAAGTAAATGGATAAACAAATTGATGTATCTGTATGATGGATACTACTTAATCATGAAAAGGAGTAGACTATTTTGATACCTTTAACTACATCAATGACACTAATGCATGGAATTAAATGATTCCATGTATATAAAATTCTAGAAAATGCAAGGAAATCTGTAATGATAGAGAGCAGATCAGTGGTTGCCTGGGGGTGAGGGAGGTGAGGGTGCAAGGGGGAGGGCTTACAAAAGGACAAGAGAAAACTTTGAAGCTGGTGGATAATTTCACGATCTTGATTGTGGTAGTAGTTTCACAGGTGTATACATGTGTTACTTTAAATATAAATATGTATAGTTAATCATGTCAGTTATTTCTTAATTTAAAAAAACTTAAAATAAGAAATCATTGAAAATAGGACATCATTGTTATAGTAGATGGGGGGTTTAAAAACGCCTTTATTTGTCAAACTGATAATTAGCATTTATTGGGAGGAAAACCCGATGAGAGTTTTAATAGTTTGGGGGTAGAGATATAGACTTCTAGATTGGCAGTAGCGGCAGTAGTGGGAAACTGTCAGGGGAGGGAGGGGCATGCCTCATCAACAAGGGTACCTGCATAATCAACGTTTGTATACCTAACTCTGAATTGTACCCCACATCTTTATAATAGAAAAAAGAAATATAGACTTCTAGTGCAGATAAGAAACCAGAGTTAAATGGTGAACATAATAAATATATCTTTAGTTCCTCCTGTTTACAAGACATTTAAACAAGTGATTCAGGAAGTGTCTTTTCCAGCATGGTGAGGCCAACTGCCTGCCTGGCTTCTAAGCATTTGCACTTAAACACAAGTACTGTAACATTCACCTTGTGACATGGCTAAGGCATTTGAAGTTTGGCTTCAGATTGTGACGACATGAAAATACCCACCTATAGACTCTACCATTGTTAGAGAAATAAATCTCTTAATGTTTGCAGAGCACATGAAAATTTTATTTATTGACTATCTGTCTGACAAAATCGTATATATTTACAGCATGATGTTTTGATGTATGATATGTGTACATTTTGAAATGATTACCACAATCAAACTAATTAGCATGTATGTCACCTCACAGTTTTTTTGTGTGTGTGTTGAGAACGCTTAAGATCTACTCTCAGCAAATTTTAAGTATATGACCCACAATTATTAACTATAAAGTACTTTCATAAATTTCATTCTGTATAGTCCCCTCTCTATGGTCCTGTGGTAGGTAGGGCTTTGGGAGCAAACAGAGACCCAGAGAAGTCAAGCTACTTGCCTGGATCACAGAGCCCCTGCTTGCTACAACTTGCTGCTTCCCCAAACTCTTGTCGTCAAGCATTTGGCCAAGACTTTTGATTCATCAATTGGTCAGGTAGTCACTAGAGTCCCTTTTTATTTTTATATTAGGCGTTCAAGGCAATGGTCCCATCTAATTCTCTGGTTCCCCATCTGTAAATTGGTAATAGAGCTACCAGCTTCCCAAGTTTGTCATAAGAGTCAAAGACTCTTTGATCCTATTATGTGGAAGAGTCATGGAAAGTGGGAGCTCTGTGTACCCAGCAGGTGCTGATGTTACTGTGTGATTGCCCTCATTGTGCCTGGGTTACTGCTAACACGGTACTGAGTGAGTGACTTTGTAAACCCAAAAGGGAAACACAGCCGTTTAATTCCATTCGTTGACCTAGTACTTCCTTCAAAGTTGGATAGTTGCACAATAAATGAAATCCTGTGCACTATGTTATTTTAAATTCCTCTTTAAAGGATACTAAATCATCATTAATTGGATCCCAGTGACTCACAAAGCAGAGCTAAAGGCAGATACCACTGGGGTTTACTTAGCCAACAAGATTGGCCCATGCCTGGGATCCCCCTTTCTTGCTTGGTTGTGTTGCGGGCATATGTCCCCTCCTTGCTTCTTGTCGTTTTCGGTGGCCTTCACTCTTCACCATCCTTGCTTATTCTTAGTTTGAGGACAACTGCTTCAGAATAATTTCTGATAGATTGCTACCCAAAATTCTCTCCCATGTATGGGGCCAGTTATAACCTTTGGTACTCTCTGATACAGCTTTTCACGCAACACATTTTCAAATGGCAGGAAAAGTGTTCCATGGCTAAGTTTAAGAAAAGCTGGACTGAACAACAAATAGGTTTTTTTCTTTCAGAACTTCCAAGAACCTTTTATATTGTATTGAAACTTAAAGATGGGCATATGGTACATGTACATTACCTGAGTTTAATGGAGTCAAAGAACTGTTTTCCATGGATCATCTGGTTGAATGCTCCAAAGAACATACTTTGGGAAATGCTTTTTGCAACCCATTTGATTTATTGGTAAAATAATGATTTTCCTAAGAGTTTTCTATCTGTCCCCACTGGCATATCTAAAACAAAATATGACTTGTTTTCTTGGATGGATCTTGAGAGTTCCAGTTTCTAAACTTTTAATGCATTATTTAAAAACTCATTCAGATGTATTTTAACTTTAGAAAATCATTGGATGTAATATATGGGAGTCCAAAGAATTTAAGGTTTTGTCTAAGGATGGCACTCAGTTGAGGGAAGCCCCATTTTTTTGTTTGTTTCTCACCCAAATCCTTTAATTCTGCTCTTTTATTCCATCTCTAATTCCGTGGTCCATCCAGGCCTTCCATATGGGGTAACTGTGAAAGAACAGTGGTAATGTACATGATAGCGCTCCCCTGTTGGTATAGGATTTGCATTTACTATTAGTGATTCCAGTGGGAAGAGTGTGACCTCAGCATGAAAAGGTAGAGAGGGGAAAGATGCAGGGACTTTTTTGTTCTCTGGACTACAGAAAGTTTGATAATCAGAGTAGGACTTATGGGAGAGATGATGTCAGAATGAATAGTGATTGTGAGAAATTTGAACAGGCTTGGTGCCATTACCTACCAGCTGGGAATGGAAAGAGGACAAGTGTGAGGTTCTAATTGAGTCCTAGAAGAGGATCAGGTGATTCTGGACTCAGGTAAATTGGGGTCATTCCTGACTTGTCACATCTACATAGGACTTTTAGATACCTCAGGAAAGCTCCATCTTCTGAGGTTTACTGCCCTTCCAGCATTGCCAGTTTGCTTCTAGTATGTTCTCATTAGAAGTCGAGGGCTAGTCTTCATTTTTGAGCTCCTTATGCATGAGAAAGTTTTGCTATTTCTTTTTTGACTGACTGAAAATTACTCTCATAGCATATTGCCATTGACACTGCCTCAAGTCCTCAACACACACACACACACACACACACACACACACACACACTCACTCACACATTCACACATTCACATATTCACATTCTCTTGTCCTCCTTGAGCCAGTCCTTTCAAGGTTATGCCATCCTTTAGTGCCAAGTACCTCTCTTGACCTCTTTCTCCACTCATAGTAAGAGGAACCAGATTTTCCCTGTGTGACTTACCATCAATATAAACAGCAGTTTTGTTTCTGTTATTTTCCCTTTCAGCCTAGTGATAAGGTTTGTCACTGCTGCTCCTCCCACCCCACACAGGAAGAAAGACTTCCTTCCTTCATCTCTTGACTTTGCCCAGGCTTATGAATAATCTTCTCTTTCTCATAGACTCCGGATGCTCACCTTTTCTAACTTTTTTTTTAACTCCCAAGAACTACTTCCCCTGCATCTTTCCCCTCTCCACCTTCTGGTTTTCTTCATCTGATAAACTTCCTCCTTTACCTAGTTAATAGTGGGCACCCATGAAGCTACTACCTCATTGATGAGTGCCTGGGTGTTCTGGCTGTGTGTTTGGCTCTCTATACTCCTTTCTCTTTGGATCCATTGGCTGACATCTCTCTCCTCCTTGCTGTGTTTCATGTACAATGGCCTTCCCTCTTCAGTCTCCCTGTTCCTTTCTACATTCCAAACTATGGTTTTGTAGACCATCTCCAATTGTAAGCTGAGCACGTGATCTTCTGCTGTTTTCCTTTTTAAGTTTTTTTTTTGAGGGGGGGTGGGAGAGGATCTTAATTTTGAATCTGATTTTTAATTATATTTATTATGTTTCTCTAAATACTCATATTTGTACTATAGAACTGTCCATACATTGTCAAAAGACCTTGCACTGTCAACACAGACACAGCACAGCATCAACCAATAAAAAGAGAAGAAGGGGTAAAAGAATGCTGTTGTCAAGACTGTGTGACCCTTGGTTGTTCTGAGTTATTTCCACCAAAACACTTTTGGTTTTCCTCTTGCCCGGTTGACGAACTTGTCACATATCCATTGTGGCATCCATGCTGGGAGCAAATACTTGACTTGTAGGTTGGGTCTTTGTACTGTAGTCTTCCTTCCATTCTCTAGATGCTTGAAAATATCGAATTCCCCCTTTCCCTTTATTTAACACATTTTAGAGCATTCTTTCTTTAAAAATCTCAGTTCACTTTCCTATTTTCTCTTTGTTACACGAGTAGAATCCATGTTTTTATTCTGTTCCTCTTTGCTATGTGGTGAGTATGTGTGTGTTGTAGCTGGTAGGTCATCAGATAGCATCTGTGGGAATGATAAATACATTTAGCCCTCATCATTTTAAAGTCATTTTATTAGTCCTTCCAGATCTTCACACTTCATCTTTTAACTGTCTTCCCTTTTTTCCTTTATGGTGTGAGCCATTTATATAAGCTACCTAATTTTAAAAATCAATATTCTACCTTAGAACTCATAATAATTGATACTCAATGTAGTTGAGCTTTTGGTAGACTTCTATGGGTTTTTGAAAGAGGTCTTATTTGATACACACACACACACACACACACACATACACACACACACACACACACAATATATATATATATTTTTTTCATACACACATATGTATAAAAGTTCATTTTTATAACCATTGCAAGCAAAAGAAGTTACACATGGATGCTCTCTGCCTGCCCCATTACCTGTTCTGTTGTCTTGGTTTTTTCATTTTCCTAGAGTAGATTTTGCCTTTTTATGAAGAAACAAGATGAAATGAAGGAAGTTAACCTTCCTGAGCCCCGAGGACTGTTCTGTGCAGCAAGCCTGTGATTGTATATAAACGTTCACTCTAAAATAATGCTTTTGCTGAACATTTACTCCTTTTCAAAGAGCTTGATCCTATAAGCACCCACAAATCTTACCATAAAACCACAATGGAAAGATATCATAAAACTACAGTGGAAAGCAAGAAATGTTTAAAGCATACAAGAAATACAAGAGTTTCTTGAATGGAGATAGTGTTTTTTTATTTTTATTTTTTTTAAAGTACCAGTATAGGTGCCAGGTACTTTACTGTCTATTCACTCACATTTCTTTATTTGAGAAATAGTTACTAAAAGATGACTATGATCCAGTATAGTATGCTGGTGCCTGGGGAATCTCAAAAGAATAGGACTAGATTCTTAACCCTCAAAGAGAGCTCGTATTCTCATAGGGAGACACATTTCTAAACAAATAATTGAAGAGTAATAAGGCTTGTGATTCTGGCTGAGACATAGACTGAGTAATCTGGGAGAGCCAGTCGTGAGTAGCATGCAGCTATCTTTTCAGAGGATCTGGGAAGACCCTTTACATCCTAAAAGAGTTTCTCTAAGCTGGACACAGCAGAGAGAGCAGAGGAGCTGGGCAGGCAGTGTGCAGAGGCTAGGCTAACTATTTGCTCTTCCCTCAGTCCATCTGAGTATAGTGAAATGTAATAGAGTCAAGGAAGACCACCCAAATAATTTTGTACCATAAGAACATTGGATGATAAAAGGAGTTCTGTGCAGTACCAAAAACAAAAGCTCGACAGACATTTGATTGTAAATGAAGCTTGATATATTAAGCATGTGTGATGTTGATGCCTTCAGAAAAATAGCACAAGGCTTAGAAATGAAACAAAATATATAGAAAGACCTCAGTAACAGTATAAAATTGTAATGGATTATGATTAAATAAATCTCAATCATGAATTCTTGGGAGAACTGACTGGTTTTTCTATTATTTACAGGTTCAGTTACTTTATTTTGATATCCTTATTTTTGTACTTGTCATTGATGGAATGCAAATTATTTTACTTCTTTTTTTAAAAAAAATGACAAGAATTCCTCACTATCATTGCACACTGCTGACATTGTATGAAGAGAAAGCCTTAGGGATTTCTTCCCGAGAGAGGGAAGAGGGACAGAGAGAGATCTACATGCACATGGATATAGGGCAATTAATTTCTGGAACCTGTCCATAAAAAAGCTGTTTGCTACTTAGGTTAAAACTGTCTTTTTCTTCTGAGTGTTTGCAACGAGTAAGATAATTCATGTTTTTACTCATTATTGTTTAAACATTTGGGGAGTTTTGTTGAGCAGGATTAAAGGCATGCACCTAATTACTAAATATTATTTTTAAAAAACTAGTCTGAGTCT
This sequence comes from Carlito syrichta, assembly GCF_000164805.1. Classification (NCBI taxonomy): domain Eukaryota; kingdom Metazoa; phylum Chordata; class Mammalia; order Primates; family Tarsiidae; genus Carlito; species Carlito syrichta. The sequence goes on along the minus strand of NW_007258909.1, from coordinate 245,530 downwards.
GTCTTTATGGACTCTGAGTGGTTTCGCCTTTAGAAGCTTGTTTTAGGATCTTTTGCCAACTCAGTCCCTTCCCAGGCCTGTTCAGACTAGAATTATCTGGCAGAGAATATCTTTTTAAAAAAATGTCTTGAACAGGAACGTCCCAGAAAATGTTCACCTTAATCTTCAAGTTGATTTGCAGAGCAATTTACTAAATAGAGAGACATGAGAATCAAGTGACCATCAGCTGATATAAATGTTTTTGGTCAGTGTAGTCACAGGATCTCAGGTATGCAAGAGCTGGATGGTTTGCAACCACGTGCCTGGTTATGGTGATACCCTGGCTCAAGTGCTATAATGCAACACAGAAGGAATCCAAGTTCACAAGAACATACTTTAATTAGACACCTGTGTTTAAAAGGTTGGTTTCTCCTCTAGCATAATTTCACCCTGTGGCACACTATGTGTACATGTGTGCATTTCTTTCCTGGTCTATAGTTAGAGTTAATTAGACTTTTTGTTCTTAATGATGTGGGAGGCAGTTTAAAAAAAAAAAAAAAAAAAAAAAACAGCTGTATTGAGGTATAATTAATAAACAAAGAACTGTACATATTTCATGTGGACATTTTGATGATTTTATATATATGAAAACACTGGTGATACCATCACCACAATAAAAATAATAGATGTATCCAACACCTCCCAAAATTTCATTGTATCCCTTTGGGTATGTGTGTTGGGTGGGGATGGGGTGGAAAGAACATTTAACATGAGATCTACCCTGTGGGAGGCAATTTTTGTTCACTTCTAAAGTAAACTCTGACTTTGTTACAATAGTAGACTTACTTACATTCTATCAAATCCATAAATATGATTGTGATAGAATTTGACCATATTCCTGTTTAGTTGCAGGTTACTGGCACATATTAAAATATGTGAAATATAATGGATGGGGGTTGGGGAGACATGTGGAACCAAACTCTGAGATTATAGAAAATCCTGGAACTGGAAAGCATTCGAAATTTCTCTTATTCAAAGAAGTATAGATTCTTTCATTTTCGGATTTTCAAAAAAAGTCATTTGGACAATTTTGAGTTGGTAAAGTTAGCGTTCTGGTAATGCTGTGAAATTGTTCATCCTCTTCCACAAACAATTTTTAGGGTCAAAATTCTTTCTAAAAAGTGACATTTTCTAAAGTTAGAAATGCTTTAGGGGGCAAAATAGAATTGCCCAGGTAGTCACTTTAAAAGACAGGGCAATTCGAACTCGTCCTTCAGTTGAATGACCTATGAAACACTATTTCTTTCATTTCCAGTAAAACTTTGATGCGAATGTCATTTTATATCTGCAAATGTCATTTTATATCTGTCAGCTTGCTTTAAACCTCAATGGGTTTCTTTACTTCTTGGTTTGGTGTGTAGGTTGTCCCTGTTCTAACTCTGGAGTGTAAGCTCTTCAAATTCTAGGTTAACGTTTCAAGAGATGGTCTTTATCCCAGTTCAAAGCAGGCTTTCCAACAGCAGGTGGCAGGCTTAACTTTTAATCAGTCTTTTCCTCCCTTTAAACTCTTTTCCATACCTCAAATAAATGGTCTTTAGCCAGAATGGATGAGGTTTTAAAAAATTTATTATTGTTTTTGTTTTGTTTGGATGGTGACTGGGACTTCAGCAGAAGTTCCTTGGTTTTAGATCTATCACTCACCCTTGGGGCCTAGTTGTCTTCTTAATTATTAGGTAACAGTATTATGTAACTCAGCAGTTCTAGTTTGATCCTGTTTCTTTGCCTTTTATCTATAACCCCTGAAAATGTATTATTGGTTAATATTCTGTGCTATTTTATATTCTATATATTCTAGTCTATATTTTTAATCAGTTTTAAAATGTGTAGTATTGGTTAGTGGTCGACACGAATCTTGTAGAGTAACCTTTAATAAAATTTTATTTACAGTTTTTCCTATTGGTATTACCTGGATAAATTTAAAAGAATGGGCTTTAGTTCTTTAAATTTAATAAGTTTGGAGGCTAGGTAGGGCAAGCTTTGAGAATTAAAAATACAATTTGTCTAGTCTAAGTATGGACCAAGATTTATAGAAGATAATCCTTTGGATTTTGGCATTGAAACTATCCACACTAAACCCTTGCCTCACTTTAATTGTTAGTCTTATTCATAAAAGTTGAATTATGAACAGTTAGTTTCAGTGGTTTATGAAATGTAAGTTTGTATGTTCTATAAATGCTTTATTTTACATTTAGGATAAGATTTAGCCAAATCTGTACAGTCTTTACCCCCACTTCAGTATGTATGCTCTGGTTTGTAGGCAATGTCAAAATATACTTCTTAGATGGGGTTGGTTTTAATTTATTTAAAAAGAAAAAAAGACAAGCAATCAAACAAGAACTTGCTTCACTGAGTAAATTCCACCCTTATCTTTCCCCCAAGGGCTAACCACACTGGTGAAGCACTATTATTATAACTTGGCAAGTGAGTTGCCTCTTAAAATTAGGCATCTGTGATTAAATAGTTAAATCATTCCCTAGATATGTATATATTTAGAGCTCTCAGAAAGCTGGTTATCTTTTCTTAAAGCTAACACATTTTTTAAAAGCTACTTTTCTCTTGGCAATAAATATTTGAGTGTAATTCTGTGGTATAGCTGCATGTCCAATCAAATTGTACTAATTTAAAGTTCTTTCAATTGATGATAACTTTATTAACTCTTTTCTAAGTGATAGCCGAAGCATTTAAAATTCTTTGCAAGGTAGGATTCTAAGATGTGTACTTGGAGCAAAGTTGCATAGTCATTTACATTCTAGAATAATCCTAAAAATAGAAAACAGCAATTGCCCATGTGATTGTATGTTAATATAAGAACACCTTGTCTAAGATATCAGGCTTTTTCCTGCTTTGGTGCTTTTTGTTCTTATTTTTGACTCTCCCCTAGTGTCCTTCTCTCCTACCCCCAGGTATGTGCATGATTCTTCTCATTCAGGAATCCACTCAAATATCAGACGCTCAGTGAGGCTTTTCCTGACCACCTTATCAAAAATAGCATTCCTCTTAACTATCTCATTACTCTATGAAATGACTATATGGAGTTTTTTTTCTACCTTTCCCTACCCTTATCTTGAATCTTAGACTAAAGTTCTGTGAGTACTGGGAGTTTATTCAGTGTTGCATTCTCAGTGCCTGGAGTAAAGTTCAGAGAAGGCACTCAATGCAAACGATGTGAATGAATGAATGAATGGATCAATCGGGAGGACATCTATCCTGTAACCTAGTTGGGGTTCTACTCTGTTGCTCAGGTTGGAGTACAGTGGCATGATTATGACTCACTGCAGCCTCGACCTCCTGGGCTCGGGCAGTCCTTCTGCCTCAGCCTCCCAAGTAGCTGGGACTGCAGGCATGTACCACCATGCCCACCTAATTTTTTTTTTTTTTTTGTAGTGACAAGGTCTTGCTGTGCTGTCCAGGCTGGTCTCGAGCTCCTGGTATGAAGCAATCCTCCCTCCTCGGCCTCCCAAAATGCTAGGATTACAAGTGTGAGCCACCACGCCCAGCCTATCCTGTAACTTATGAGAGGAAAGCTTGGAACTGACATGCTGGTGAGCTGCTGCTTTGAATACTTTGTAAAATATCTTTTCTGCAGTTTTCTTTTCTTTTTTTTTTTTTGAATTGGAGTCTCACTCTGTCGCCTAGACTGGAGTGCAGTGGCTGCTCTCGGCCACTGCAGCCTCGACCTGCTGAGCTCTGGCGATCCTTCCGCCTCAGCCTTCCAAGTAGCTGGAACTACAGGTGTGCACTACCACACCCGACTAATTTTTTAAATTTATTTATTGTAGAGAGATGAGGTCTTGCTAAGTTAAGTTGTCCAGGCGGGTCTCAAACCCGTGGGCTCAGGCAATCCGCTCACCTCAGCCTTCCAAAGCTCGGGATTACATGCTAAGTCACCGAGCCCGGCTTTTTCTGCAGTTTTCTTGGTGTTTTAGACATTGGGCAGAAATGACTGTCATTCTCATGTTATAGCAGATACAATTTTTTTCACTGCAATTTATTTTACATATGTGCACCATTGCTAGATTACCCAAGTTAAAGTAACATAAAGTAGCAAAAATGCTCCAAGGCCACAGTAAAATGGTGGATTGGTTTTTTTGTTCACTTGTTTTTCTTTTATATGTGTTTACATTTAATTGCAAAAATACCAAGTGATCAGTTGTAGATTTCCTCACAAGGAATTGTGTATGCTCTAGGAGTACAGGAATTTTCATCTTTTTTGTTTATTGCTGGATCTCCAACACCTGAGAGAATATCTGGTACTTGACTCACTATTATTCAATCCGTGTTTGTTGAATAAATAAATAAATCTAGAGGTATTTTGAAATTGCATACATGGGATTATTATCAAAATGTCAAATCATGACCTAAAGAAAATATGTAATTGAAATCTCTTGAGACTGTTTGCACATTAGTTTCCAAAATTGATATATTCTTTCTTTATTTCCATAGAGCCCCTCTCCAGAAGGCCGAGGATCATCCAGCTGCCAGAAAGTGTTGGTACCCTCAGTGGCTCAGTAGCCAGTGTAGATCCTGTGTTTTGTAATCAGTAGCTACATCTGGCTACTGGGTCTCTGATGGCATCTTCTAGCTTCTGTTACTGTGTCCTGAACAAAGTTATTGAGCAGTTCTTAGTAATGAAAGCTTTACCTTGGGTTACATACACACACACACACACACACACACACACACACACACACACAGAGACAGAGAGAGAGAGAGAGAGAGAGAGAGAGAGAGAGAGAGAGAGAGAGTCAAGTTCTGGGGTGTTTAATCCTCCATTATTAGCTGGAGTTTGGAAACCATCAAGGTTTTATGAATGATGTGGTCTGTTTCCTTTCCAACACCACAGGGTGAAGAATATGGATAGTTTGTCCGTGGATTTTTTTTTCTCTTTCTCTCTGTCTCTTCTGTGAAAGTTATTATTTGGTATCTATCTACCTACCTATCTAATCATCAATCCACCTACCTACCCATTTACTTACCCCCATCCATCTATTCATCCATCTTTTTCATCTTCACTTTTAGATGGCATTTTAAAAAATAACATGGTGATTAAATAGTGACAACTTGATGATAGAATGGTTTAAGAAAATTTGATTTGCAGTAGGTAAGTCCTAGCAGTTCTGACTTGTGATTGTCTTTTCCTTATCATAGAAGAGACAAATACCAATTTTGAATTCTTGAATATGGCAGGCAATTTTGTTGGAATAGTATTTAGGGATGACTTGCAGGCCAAACATCCAGGTTTGGGGCATGAACCTGGCATACAATGTAGATTTCTGTGTTTGTTGGACAACAGCTACATTGTCTGCTGGGTTTCAGGCTACCTGGAAACACGTTCTCCATTGGCCGTCTCACCAATGCTTCCACCTACGCGTGTAATGTTTCTGAATAACTGTTTTCCAGGAGGCATAACCCAGTGGAGTTTACCATTGGATAGAGAGTGCAGAGAAAGGACTCATGAAAAAGCTGATCACTAGCAAAGAATTGTTTCATTATGGTTTCACCCAGGTGGTCTCACACACCAGCCTGTAAACTGAATGAACTGGAGAAAAGGTGTAATGTCATCGTTCCTTCTCCCTGTCTCAATTCTGAAAGATTGATTACTTACATGTTGTTATTATTTGATTTCTATTCATAATTATTACCAGAAGGCATAGCATCCATGGGCCTAATCACACTGCTTTGCTATCTTACTATCCTCTTCATTTTGTCTTTTTTTTTTTTTTATTTTTGAGTTGGGAGTCTCACTCTTGCCCAGGTTGGAGTGCAGTGGCACGCTCATGGCCACCCTAGCGTCGTCCTGCTGGGCTCTGGTGATCCTTCTGCCTCAGCCTTCTGAGTAGCCAGAACTACAGGCGTGCACTACCACACCTGGCTAATTTTTTAATTTATTGTAGAGATGAGGTATCACCATGTTGCCCATGCTGGTCTCAAACCTGCAGGCTCAAGCAATCCTCTCGCCTTGGCTTCCCAAAGCACTGGGATGACAGGCTTGAGCCACCGTGCCCTGCCTTATCTTTTAACCTGCAGGAACTTGTTTATTTATGTTCTCCCTTTACCACAGCCTCATAATTTTTATGAATGACTTTCAGTCTCACTGTTTTGCCCCCAACATCCCACCCCATCATATACTCCCTGAAAGTGTATTCAGGAATTTAGGTAAACTGGAATTTTTTTTTTTTTTAACTACTCTTCACCATCTTTTATGAAACCTGAAAAAGAGCAACTTTCTTGTGGAATGACAGAATTTGTGAAGATAAAGCCAGTTTGTAAGAAAAAAAAGCGAATGGAAATTGCTTCTGGAAAGTAGAAGTTTTACAATGTGTTTTGTTTGCCTGCTCTTGGTCAATAAATTTAATTCTGTAAACATTTAAAAAAAACTAGTAATTTTGACTAAGTTGTCAATAATAAAGGAATAAAACCTTTTAAGATGTATTTATTAGCTATTGGTTATACGGACTGCAGATTTTTAGTAAGAAATCATGTATTTTAAATGAATAAGGATTAACAAACTTAAAAGAAAAAAGTGAATATAAGGAATGCAAGGATAAATGTCCACATGTAATCATAGATTGTAGTGATATAATGTGTTTTTGTTACCCCATTCTGAATTCAGTAAAAATAAAGCTAAAGACTTGGAGCTTGTTCTGTGTGTGTGAGTCTTTTGACTTCGTACCCATCAAGCAGTTGCATCTTCTATTTTGTACCTGAGCCTCTGGTGTTTGTGCCTTGGGAAGAGAAGGTCATTCCACTTGAGATCTTTGACAGCCTTTGAAGAGTGATAAGTGGCTCTGTGCAGCATGGTTATATTTAATAAATTATCATTATCAAAGGTAATTTCCCCTTCTCCCATCTCCACTCTTATACTTATGATGCTCTTTGAGCCTTTTTGTCTATCATTAAATGAGAAGGTGTTGACAGTGGTGCCAGGTGTGAAGAACTCTATACTTCCATTAATAAGTTTTCCTTTCCCTCCCAAGTCTGATGTACCAGTATTGGATTGATCCCCAAAGCAAGATTGAAGGTTGTGATAATATACCATAATAAGAATATATGTATTTGGTCTTCATTCCCAGTTCTTAGCACAGAGCTCCTAAAACTTTTGTAATTTCCTGAGTAATAGGAGTGATGAGAACACCTTTGGTTACACTATTTGGCTTTAGTCCCCCGTTCCTAGTGTATGCTAATGAGATGACTAGTATAAGGGGGTGGGGATAGGTAGCTTCAAGATGGTTGCCAGGAAAGATCAAGGGATGATTAGAGGGTTGGAATGACTGTATGACTTTCAACCCCACCTCCTGACCTCTCGAAATTGAGTTAATCATTGTCTTAGTCCATTTGTGCTGCTATAACAAAATGCCAGAGACTGGGTAACTTATAAAGAACAGTAACTTATTTTTCCAAAGTTCTGGAAGCTGGGAAGTCCAAGATTAAGGCACTGACATTTGGTGTTGAGTGAGGGCCTTGTTGCTGCATCTTTACTTGATGGTAGGGCAAAAAGGGGATGAATGCTGTGTCTTCACATAGCAGAAGAGAGAACCCACTCCCTTAAGCCCTTTTGTAAGAACCCTAATCCCATTCACGAGGGCTCCACCTCATACTATCACATTGATAATTAAGTTTCAACATACGAGTTTTGAGAGACACATTCAGACCAAAGCATTCTACCCCTTACATACAAAATACATTCACTTCATCTCACTAGCCCCAAAGATCTGAACTTGTTCCAGCACCAACTTAAATGTCTAAAGTCTAGGGACTCATATAAGTCACATATAGGTGAAACTCAAGGTTAAGCTTCATTCTGAGGCAAATTGCTTTCCAACTGTGAACCTATAACGTCAAACAAGTTATGTACTTCCAAAATACAATGTAGAGGCAACCATAGGATAGACATTCCAATTCCAAAAGAGAAAGGAAAGAAGGAAGGAGTAACACGTCCCACGTAAGTCCAAAAACCCATCAAGACAACATTAAATCTTAAGGCTTGAAAATAATCTGGAAAAGTCTTGAGAATAGTCTTCCAGACACACTAGGGTGGAGGTTGGGACCCCAAGGCCCTGAGAGGCCTTGCCCACATGGCTTTGTTGGGCATAATCCCACGCAGCACCTCAGAGGTTGGAGTAGGGTGTCTATAGCTCTCCCAAGCTGACATTGCATTCCAGTGGCTCTGCAGTGCTGGAGTCTCGGGCAACCCCACCCTCTTGGCTCCACTGAGCATTGCCCTAGTGGGGGCTCTGGTGGCCCTGCTCCTGTGACAGTTCTCTACCTTGGCCCTGAGGCCAGTTCTTGTATTCTGTGTACCTGCAGAGTTACAACGTGGACACTGCCAAGGTTTATAGTCTGTACATTCCAGAGCAGGGACACTAACCATACGTGGACTCACTTGAGCCACAACTGAGGTGAACAAGGAGTGCTGCACTGGAATGCATGGGGTAGTTAGGAGGCATTACTGGTCAGCAAATACTAAGGTCCTTCTGGTACCCTGAGCCCCTACATTAACATGGTTCTGTTCCCCCAAGCCTTGGTATTTTGGGCCTATGATGGAAAAGCCAGCATCAATAGTCTCTGAAGTGCCTTTAGAGTCATTTTTTTCTTTGAGTTGGAGTCTCACTCCGTCGCCAAGATCTGGAGTGCAGTGGCACGCTCCCGGCCGCTGCAGCCTCGACCCGCTGAGCTCTGGCGATCCTTCCGCCTCAGCCTTCCAAGTAGCTGGAACTACAGGCGCGCGCTACCATGCCTCACTAATTTTTTGATTTATTGTAGAGATGAGGTCTCACCAAGTTGCCCGGGCTGGTCACAAACCCATGGGCTCAGGCAATCCACTCGCCTTGGCCTCCCAAAGTGCTGGGATTATAGGCTGAGCCACCGAGCCCAGCCTAGAGTCATTTTTAATTGTCTTGATGAATAGTGTGTGACTTGATTTCTTCTAACCATAATAATCTTACCAAATGGTCACTAGGCCACACCTTGGTAATTTCTTCCAAACATGCTTTTACAACCTGGTCAGGTTAAGATTTTTCCGAATCTTTAAATTCTGCTTCCCTTTTGATTTTTAAATTCCACCTTGACTACATTTCTTTCTTCTTATATTTTACTATAAGAAGCTAAGAGAAGTCATGCAGTACTATGAACACTTGACTTAGAGATTTCTTCTTCCTACTGTCTTAAATTCTCCCTTCCACAAAGTACTAGAACACAGGCAAAATACAGCCAAGTTCTTTGCCATTTTGTAATACAGATGACTTTTCCTCCAGCTTGCAATAAGATATTTCTCATTTCTGCCTGACTATCAGAAGTCCTAAGACATATCAGAATGTCCTTTACTATCCATATTTTTACCAGCATTCTGAGAACAACCACTTTGATAATCTCTAAGAAAATAGGCTGTCTTGACAGCTTTCCTCTTGCGTCCTCACCAGAATCACAGTTAATGCTTTCTTCATGGCAATCTAGACTTTTCCTAGCCTGCACCTTCAGACTCTTCCAGAAGCCACATCCACATTTTTAGGTATTTATTATAGCAACATCCCACTTCTCTGGTACCAATTTCTGTTTTAGTCAACTTGTCCCAGTATAAAGAAGTACCCAAGACTGGGTAATTTATAAAGAACAGAAATGTATTTTTTCATAGTTCTGAAGATTGGGAAGTCCAAGATCAAGGTACTGGCATTCAGTGGCTAGTGAGGGTATTCTTGCATCCCAACATGATGGTAGTTGAAAGGGCAGAAGAGAGAGACCCCACTGCCTCAAGCCCTTGTATAAGAACTCTAATTCCCTCATGATCTAATCCCTTTCTAAAAGCCTCACCACTTAGTACACTGGTGGTAGATTTTTACATTTGAATTTTTGGAAACACATTCAAACCACAGTGATCACCAATGGCCAATGATTAAATCAATTGTGTTTGTAATGAAACTTCATAAAAACTTCTGAATTATGGGATTCAGATAGTTTCTGGGATGGTGAACATATGGAGATGTTAAGGGGATGGTAGGCCTGGAGACGGCATGGAAGCCCCTCATCCCTTCCCATATACTTTGTCCTATATGTCTTTTTCATTTGGCTGATCCTGACTTGTATCATTTATAATAAACTGGTGATATTAAGTAAATATTCTCTGAGTTTTGTGGGCTGTTTCTAGCAATTTATTGAACACAAGGAAGGGCTGATGGGAACTCCTGATTTGCAGTCAGTCAGATGTATGAGTGGTCCAGGACTTGCAATTGGCATTTGAAGTGAGGCCAGTCTTGTGGGACTGAGCTCTTAACTTGTGCATCTGACACTAATTCCAGATAGATGGTTTCAGAATTGAATTGTGGAGCACCTGGCTAGTGTCAGAGAATTAGTTAGTGTGAAGAAAAAAACCTACACATTTGGTGTCAAAAGTGGTGTGAGTGAAAACAGCACAGAAAGGTGAAAATGACCAGGGGCTTGGTTTCTCACTTTTTCTCAACTTTTTTTCCCCCTCTCACTCTATGAGACCCAGAAAGGGATAAACATTGGTTTGTTGGCTCTTACTAGAAGAGGCACAGCAGCCTGGCTACATTCTGTTAAAAACAAAAACAAAAACAAAAAACACTTTCATTTTGAAATAATTTCAAAATTTAAAAAAGTCTCAAAAATAATACAAAGGTAACGGTGATAGGAATTTCAAATAGGGCAGCTGCTTTAGAAAAGTTTGACAGTTCCTCAAAAAGTTAGTTACCATAGTTACCATATGATTGAGAAATTCTGCTCCTATGTATATACCCAAAAGAAATGAAAATAAGTACTCAAATGCATGTACATGCATTTCGTAGCATCATTATTTCTATTCACAGAGATAGTAGATGAGTGGTTGTCAGGGTCTGGGGGTAGAAGATAGTGGGGAGTGACCACTAATAGGTACAGGGTTTCTCGTTGGGGTGACAAAAGTGTTATGGAATTAATATTCTGGTGATAGACGCACAAGCTTGTGAATATACTAAAAACCTCTGAATTGTATACTTTAAATGGGTGAGTTCCACAATATGTGAATTATATCTAGAAGTAGTTTTGAGAGTACTCACATACTCTGTCAATTCCCCATATGTTAATATCTTATATATCTGCAATGATAAAAAAATCAGAAAGTTAACATCAATATGATACTATTACCTACATGCATTATTTGGATTTTACCGCTTGTCACTATTGTCTAATTTCTTGTTTAGAATCCAATCTAAGATCCTTTGTTTAGTTGTCATTTCTTTAGTCTCTTTTTATCTGGAATAGTTTCTTTTGTCTGTCATGACTTCGACACTTTTGATGAGTACAGACCAGTTATTTTTTAGGATGTCCCTCAATTTGGATTTACCTGATGGTTTCTTCTGCTTAAATTTGGATTACACATGTTTGGCAAGAATAACACAGAAGTAAAGTTGTGTCCTTCTTAGTGAATCATATTAGGAGTCACATTATGTCCATTTGTTCCATTATTGGTGATGCTAACTTTGATAATTGGTTTAAGTTAATGTCTGATCTTGGCTATTCATATTTTTCTTTCTTATTTATAAAAAAGTTTTCTTTTTTTTTGGTGACAACCTGAGTTTATTATTTGCCCTGAGAAATTAAAGTCTTAAAGTGAGAACATTTCTGTGTGATAAGCAATGTTAAATACATATCAGTTTGTATTTTATTACTACAGTTGTCAACAGATTCCAAACAGAAGATATTTTACAAGATTAGAAAATTATTTAGAAAAGTATGCAAGAGGCAGCCCCCTAAACAAGTCCTGCTTTAAAAAAAAAAAGAAAAAAAATGCAAGAAAAAACATAAGACATCAATAAAGTGAAATTATAAATATCACGTCAATATATTTTTAAGTGACTTACTGACACAACTAAGAAATTTATAACAAAAATATATATTGGTATTTTTATTGGTAAATGTCAATATATTAAGCTCTTTTTATGGAGTTGATGTGCTTATATAACTAATAACAAGAAAATCATACTAAAAAAAGTTTTCTTTTATCACCATTCTGTACTCCCATTTTCCCTTCTCATACATTGTTAACTATAGATATGTAAAACTTGGTTTCTATGTGTTCTTGAAAGATGTACTTTGTTTTGGTGTCCAGGTAGTTTTAATTTACATGAGTGGCATTGTGTTATTCTGTTTCTTACTTTTAAAAAAACTAAGCACTATTTAAGGTCCATCCATGTTGCTAACTTGTTGCTTTTAATTCCACATAATACTCCATGGAGTGCAACTACCATATTTCACTTATGCCACTTCCAGTAACAAACCCCAAATGGGAACCAATTTTTGACCACTACAAACAACATTGCAATGAACATTCTAATACATGTCTCCTTATGGATCTGTGTAGGAGATTATTTGAAATATATAATGAGGAATGGATTTGCTGGGTCATAGGAGATACACACAAGCACACATCCCTCAGAATGGCCTGATCTATGTTCCATGTTCCCAGCATCAGCAAATGAGGTTTTCTATACATGTCCCTGCCTATAATTGATACAATGAAGCTGTTTGTCAGTCTAAAAGGTGTAAAGTAATATTTTAATTTGCATTGCTCCGGTTACTAATGATTATGAACATCTTTTCATATTCAGTTGAACTTTTGGGGTTTTCTGTAACTTTCCTGTCCATATCTTTTTTCCATTTTTAACTTTTAAAATGTTGACGTATAGTATGTATGTAGGAAAAGGCATGTACAATAAATGAATGAAAAAATTTGTGTAACTGCCACTCATGTCAAGAAATGGAATATTGCAAATGTCTCAAAAACTCAATCCCTATGCATCCTCTCAGTCACTATCTCTCCTCTATCCCCTACTACTATCTTGAATTCTAAAATTATAGTTTAGTCTTGCTTAATAATGAAGTGTCTATAAGTGGAGTTATATAATCTTTTGTGTTAGACTTATTTTGCCCAAAAAATATCTGTGAGAGCTATCTGTGTTTGGGGTAAGTGTAGTTTGTTCATTTTCATTTCTGCATTTTAATTCATGTTAGTAAACATTGGGATGTTTCTAGCTGTGTGCTTTTATTTATTTATGTTTTTGAGCTGGAGTCACTCTGCTGCCCAGGCTGGAGTGCAGAGGCACGCTCATGGCCACCATAGCCTCGACCCTGCTGGGCTCAGGCAATCCTTCCGTCTCAGCCCCCCAAGTAGCTGGAACTACAGGCACACGCCACCATGCCCGGCTAATTTTTTGATTTATTGCAGAGAAGAGGTTTTGCCGAGTTGCCCAGGTTGCTCTCAAACCTGTGGGCTCTGGAAATCCTCTCATCTCGGCCTCCCAAAGTGCTGGGAGCTGTGTGCTTTTATGAATAATACTGCTATGAATATTTTTTTCACTTGTAACTTTTTGGTACATATGCACTCATTCTGTTAGATGTAAACCTAGAGGTAGAATTTTTATGTGACAGGGTATGGATAAGTTAGCCTTAGTAGATATTGTCAGTTTTACATGGTGGTTGTTACACTTCACACTCCCAAAATAATGTGTATGGGAGTTCCTGTTGCCCCACATCCTCACCAACATTTAGTATTACAAGTCTTCTTAATTTTAACCTCTCTGCTAGGTATATAGTAGTATCTCATGGTGCATTTAATTTGATGACTAGTGAGAATAAGCATTTTTAAATGTTTATTGAGCTTTTACATATCCACTTTTGTGATGTGGCTGTCCAAATCTCTTGCTCATTTTTATATTGGGTTGGATTGGGTGATGACTTGTAGGATTTCTTCATATATTCTGGATGTAAGCCTTTTATGCTATTGCAATTTTTTTATCCTATGATTTCCCTTTTGTTTTCTCAGTTTTTTCAATAATCAAAAACTTAATTTTAATATAATCCAATCTATCAATATTTTAAATAATGTTCCTTTTTGTTTGTTATAATGTTTTGTTTGAATCTTTCCCTACTCCACAAGTTTTATTGTTTTGCTTTTCACAGTTAAGTATTCAATTTTCCTGGAATTGAATTTTATAAATTGGGTGTGTCAGACATCAAATTTTATTTTTTAATATAAGGACTTGTTAATTATTCGACATTTTTTGTTTAAAAGACTTTCCCCACTGATCTGCAAGGCAACATTTATAATAAATCAAATTTCCATAGATGTCTGTGTCTATTTCTGGGATATCTATTCTATTAGCCAATTTAAATATTCTTGTACCAATATCACATATTCTTTTGATATCCACTAGAGTTGCTGTGCTTTGATATTACTTTGGATATTTTAAGCTTTTTTTATTTATATTATAAATTTTCAAATCCATTGTCAATTTTGACAAAAAGTTAGAATTTTAATTTAATTGAAATTGTAGTTCATCAATTTTGGGGGAATTGATATTTATGCTTTATTGAATCTTATGATACATGCATAACGGGATCTCTCTGTTGGTTTAGGTCTTTAATTTCTCACAATGTTTTATAGTTTCCTGTATGGAAATTTTGCATATCATACGTTAGATTCATTCCTAGTTATCTGATCTTTTGTGATGCTAATATAATGGCACCTTCTTAAAATTTCACCTTATAATGAATTTTTCTAGTATATAAAAATGCAATTTTTAAAACTTTGTATTTGGTAACTTTACTAAACTTATTTGTTTATTCTAAGACTAACAATAGATTCTTTTGAACTTACTGTGTACACAAATATATCTGTGAATAAGTTTTGTTTTCTTCCTTTCTAATCTTTAAGCTTCTTACTTATCTTTGTTTACTAATTGCACTGGCGAGGACTTGTATTGCAATATTGAATAGAATGGTGGATAGAGAGCATTCTTGTCTTGGTCTCAAAAGGAAAGCTTTTAGCATTCCACCAGTAAGAATGATGTTTGCTCTAGGCTCTTTGTAAAATAGACCTTTTTAGGTAGTTTACTTCTCTTCTGAGGTTGTTAAGAATTTTTATCATGGGTAGATAGTGAATTTTATCAAATTCTTTTTCTGCATTTATTGAGATGAGCATCTAGCTTTTGTCTCCTTTGTTTAGTTAATGTGGTGAATTACATTGATTTTTTAAAAATTGGCTTTTGTAAGGTATAATTTACACATATTAAGGTATAATTTGCATCAATTTTAAGTTGATAGTTTGAAGAGTTTTGATAAATACATACCCACTAACAAATTATCGCAATCAAGGCAGTAGTGGGAAACCGCCAGGGGAGAGGTGGGTGGGATTGGCAGTAGTGTAAAACTGTTGGGGGTGGGGAGCACACCTCATCAAGAAGGGTACCTGCATGATGAACATTTGCATACCTAACCCTGAATTGAACCCCATATACTTAAAATAAAAAATTAAAATAAAAACAAAAACAAAAAACAATGATCACAGTCAAGATAGAAAGCATTCTATTACCCTAAAAATCTCCCTCATGTCTCTTTTTTTTTGAGTTGGAGTCTCACTCTGTCACCCAGACTGGAGTACCGTGACACGCTCCCGGCCACCGCAGCCTCGACCTGCTGGGCTCCGGCGATCCTTCCGCCTCAGCCTTCCGAGTAGCTGGAACTACAGGCGCGCGCTACCACGCCCGGCTGATTTTTTTGATTCATTGTAGAGTAGGTCTCGCCAAATTGCCTGGGCGGGTCTCGAACCTGCGGGCTCCGGCAATCCACTAATCCAGTCTCCTTGGCCTCCCAAAGTGCTGGGATTACAGGCTGAGCCACCAAGCCTGGCCACATTTAATTATTTAACTGGTGAACTTTTACCATACCCTATTTCTTTTTAGGTTTGTTTTAATTTTTACTTCTTCTTTCCCTTTCATTTACATAGGGTACTTTAAAGTTTTGTTTCCTTTTAAATGACATCAGAAGATAGCCTTAACTCATCTGTTTGCCTAACATTTCAATGTGTTAGGCTTTTACAACTTTTTTCCCCTAGTATTTACTTCTACTATTTTATTTTATTTTATTTTATTGTTATTATATTTGGGGTTGGATCCTCACTCCGTCGCCCAGGTATGCTCACCGCACGCTCCCGGCCACCCCAGCGTCGACCTGCTGGGCTCCGGCGATCCTTCTGCCTCAGCCTTCCAATTAGCCGGATTTACAGGCACACGCTACCATGCCCGGCTAATATTTTTTATTTGATTGTAGAGACGAGGTCTCGCCAATTTACCCGGGCTGGTCTAGAACCCACGGGCTCAGGCAATCCACTCGCTTCGGCCTCCCAAAGTGCTGGGATTACAGGCTGAGCCACCGCGCCCGGCCCCTCATGCCTCCTTTAGGTCAGTTGCCACTCCACTCCACCACCACCACGCACAACTGATCTGCTTTCAATCAGTATAAACGGGACTGCCTGTTCTAGAGTTTTATGTAAGTGGAATTATACAATATATAGCTTTATGAGTCAGGCTTCTTTCACTTGGCATAATGTTTTTGAGATTCATCCACGTTGTGTATGTATCAATTGTTTGTTCTTTCTTATTGCTGCGTAGTATTGTATTGTATGGATGTATCACAATGTGTTTATCCATTCATCTTTCAGTGGACATTTGGATTGTTTTCAGTTCTTGTTTATTGAGAAAGCTTTTCATGAACATTCTATCATTGTATGAACATATACTTCCTTTGCACTTGGGAAAATACCTATGAGTCATAGGTAGGTGTATTTTTAACTTTATAAGAAACTGCTAAACTGTTTTCCAAAGTGATTGTACTACTTTATGTTCCCACTTACAATTTGTTCTACATTCTTGCTGGCCCTTGGTATTGGCAATCCTTTCTCATTTTAGCTTTTCTAGTGGGTGTGAGTAGTATTTCATTTTGATTTTAAATTGTATGTCCCTAGTGCCTAAAATGTTGATTTTTCTTTATGTGTTTATCTGCCATTCATATATCTTTTTGATTAAATGTGTCTTTGTCTTTTGTCCATTTTTTAGTTGGTTTGTTTATCTTCTTCTTATTGGGTTTTAAGAGTTCATTATGTATTCTGCAGACAAGATCCTTTATTAGATAGGTGTTTTGCTAATATCTTCTCCCAGACTGTTGAATGTCTTCTTTCTCTTAGCACTATTGTTTAATGAATGGAAATTTAAAATTTTGGCATTCAATTTGTCCACTTTTCTCTTTTTGTTGTTCTTTAGATTTTTAAATTTTTTTAGTTTAATTGACTATTTTTAAATGTTCTAGTTTTAATTGACTAGTTATTATATCAATTTATGTGATTCAATGTGGTGTTTTGATATGTTTACAATGTGAAATGATTAAATCAAGCTAACAAATCCATCACCTCACATACTTATCTCTTTTGTGGTGAAAACATTTAAAAATCTATTCTTTTAGCAATTTTGAAATATGCAATGCATTATTACTTATAATAATTACCATTCTGTACAATAGACCACTAAAGCTTATTCTTCATGTCTAACTGAAATTTTGATCAACTTCTACTCTTTCTCCCAACTACTCCCCTCCTGAGCCTCTGGTAACCATCATTCTGTTTTCTACTTTTATGTGTTCAACCATTTTAGATTCTGCCTATAAGTGAGACCATGTGGCATTTGTCTTTCTGTGCCTGGCTTATTTCACTTAGCATAATGCCCTCTAGGCTCATCCATGTTGTTGCAAATAACAGAATTTACCCCCTTTTTAAAGGCTGAATTATATTCCATTGTGTATATATACAACATTTTCTTTATCTATCTACTTTTAGGATTGTCATATTTTTTATGCCTCATTGATGAAAGCTTTCTTGGTTTCCTTATATACTATTTGTAATTTTAGTTTTTGTGTTGAGGTTTATGATCCATTTCTAATTAATTTTGTGTATGGTGTGAAATAAGGATGGATATTTTCAATTTTTTGAGCACCATTGCCTGAAAAGACTATCCTATTCTTACTTGATTTCTTTTCTCTTTAAAAATTATCAATTAACCATGTATGTATGGGCCTTTTTCTATGCTACTTTGTTCTATCGATAGGTTTATCTGTCCTTATTCCAATACCACAAAGTCTTGATTAATGAAGCTTTATTGTAAGACTTGAAATCAGTAGTTTAAGTCAATCAACTTTATTCTTCTCTTTTAAAACTTATTTGGTTATTTTATTATATATTTTTGGTTGACAGCTTATTAAATATAGTGCATTTGCACCTTATTCTGTAGTTTAAAAATTATTCACATATAGACTTAGTAAAAATGTACTTTATAGAAAGCCATCTGCAAAGCTAAAATGAAAATAAGAACACACATATTCATTCAACCCATATTAAACTGTTGAAATATTAGGAATAATTTTAATTTATTCTGTACAGGCATTTAATGAAAGTGATCATGAAATATTAAGTGGCTTGATTTTTTAAAAATCTGACACCTGATCATGACTTCAAAAATGTTAATGTTGAAATGTGGATGCAGAACCATCTATTAACAAAACCATTGAATCTAACAATGTTTGAGAAACGGAATATTGTTTTTCTTTTACAGATACTTTTCTAAATTTATTCTCTATGTATTCTCTCTCCCATTCAGATTATTCATCGTGCAGATTGATGAGGCAAAAAATCAACTCCTTAAAAAAATTAAAGTCAGTTTATAAAACATGCAAAGGAAGAATTTTAAGTAGGTATTACTGCAGAACTGGTTAAAACTGAATACAGCTGAGCTACAATAAACCTTCTGCAAATATAGGTTCCCTACCCCCACTTTCTGGAAGAAACAAATTATCAGGGCATGAACTATATACGACGGCATGCAATGCAAAGACAGAAACAGAGAAGTTTGCAAGTTCTTTATATTTCTAGTTGTTGAGACAGTATGAGTGTTGAGGTTACCTTTAGCGGCGAAACCAGAACCAGCTATTAAGTAGCCAGAATGCTACAGTTATTGAATACATGATCATTTCTCGCTTGGCACGTTCTTTGTTCTCCCCTTCTAGAAGTTGGAGGCGTCTGTTTAGTTTGATTATCTGTCGTCTTAAGGAAGCTGCATCTCCAATAGTCATGTCGTCTGATGTGCCTTCAATTGTTGTATCTATGTTTGAATTGCCATACCTGACGTTGTCATGATGAGTATTAGAAGTGATAGCAGCATATCTACCATACTGTACAGGTCTATGATTTTCATCCAGCACATCCAAGATATGTTGGTAAGCACTACGAGTAGAAGACTGGAGAAGTGACAAAATGCCACGAACAGAGAAAAGATTAGCTCTATGTTCAGGTAACATCTGGGGAGGACAGACCTGAGCTTGTTATGGTGATGGTGTCACGATGGAATTGTTTCTGATCAACTGTCCATTTTGGTGAACAACAATTTTCACTCAGAGCGCTCTCCTTTTAGCTAGCCAACCATATAGATGTCTTCATTTTGAGGCGTTGAAGGAAGTCTTTCTAAATATAGAAAATCTAGTGGTCTTTTACTTCTACTGGTACATGAGGTGATGGTTTTAGTGCCAGAGGTTCAAAGAGAGTTGGGCCAGGATCCACTGGTCTTGAAAATGGAATGTCTTCATTGTATCCTGGTGCAACAATTCTCTGTGGAACCTGCATCATCACATTAGCATTTAGAACTCCATCTTGGGATTCTTGTTCCAGGTCAGCATTTTAATTTTTCTGGGACCCTCATTTGCTGATCCATACCTTTGGCATATTTCATTCCATACTGAATTCAACTAATTTCTGCCATCTCAGCACCCAGTGGGAGAAGGAAATGCTTCTCCATTCACCAAAGGTGTACCAACTACTGCTTGCTGTTTGGCACTGTCTGCTCCTGTGCTTTATATTAAATGCTTTAACTTCCTTCAATGTGCATGTGCTGGATTTAGTGCCACTATTGTTTCCCCTGGGCCGGTGAGGGCCATTGGGGTGGGTGCTGTTAGAGGCTGTTGACCAAATGGAGGGAGGAACTGGACAAAGCAACAAAGCATATGGGGGAGCCTTATTTGGTTATTTTATCCTTTAAATTTTCCATATAAGTTTTAGAATGAACGTTTCCATTTCTACATAACAACCTAGTGGATTTAGATTGAGATTAAATAGAATCTATAGATATATTTGGGCCATTCCTCTCTTCCTCTCTGCTCACCATGACTAGTTTTCCTTTACTGTATACCTTTGTGTTTCCCCTGGAATAAATACGTTTCTTGCTTCTTTAGTTTGCTTAGTTTTCTATGTACCTACAAATACTTCCAGACTCTTCTTTATTCCTTCTCTCAATAAGTTTGGATACATTATATGTTCTATCAACTTCATTTTTTTTTTTTTTGAGTGGATTGCCTGAGCCCGCGGGTTCGAGACCCGCCTGAGCAACTTGGCGAGACCCCGTCTCTACAATAAATCAAAATGAGCCGGGCGTGGTAGCGCGCGCCTGTATTTCCAGCTACTTGGAAGGCTGAGGTGGAAGGATCGCTGGAGCCTGGCAGGTCG
>NW_007258909.1:217675-225089 GCF_000164805.1 Carlito syrichta | reverse complement strand
CAGTGGCCGGGAGCGGCCACTGCACTCCAGTCTGGGCGACGGAGTGAGACTCCAACTCAAAAAACAAACAAACAAAAAAACCTTTAATTTTTTTTTTAAGGGAAATATCTCCCTAGACTTCTGATCTGCTTAAATATGGACAGCTTGCTCCCTAGGTCTGTTGAACATTGTCATTCTAGAATCTCTCTTCACCACCTCTTAAGTATTCTTTTGCCGTCTTGACTTGATTCCCCTATTGCCTTATATCTTTCTCTCTCTTGGTTTACTGTCTTTTGGGGGGAATGCATTCTCTCTTAGTTTCTCAAAAAAGAAGGCATGGATGTAACATTTTTGAGACTATGTATATTTTTATTTTCCCTCATAATCATAGTTTTACTGGATATAGAATTTTGGTTGGAAATTATTTTTCCTTCAAATTTTACTGACATTGTTTCATTGTTTTTTAACTTCTAGCATTGATGTGGAAAAATAAAATACCACAGCCATTCATGATCCTTTATAAAAAAGATGAGTTATTATTGTTGTTTTTCCATATCTTTCTTTTTGGAAAGACTTTTCTTTGTCCCAAGTTATTTAAAACTTCAACCTGGAAATTCAAGTTTTCCAATTTGGGGAAATAGTATAGGAATTATTTTGTTGATAATGTCTTCCCTTCTGGTTTTCCCTGCCTTGTGTTTGTGGAACACAAAAATAGCAATATCTCTGTGATGACTGTTGCTCTTCATGAATCTTGTAGACCTATTTGTCTCTTAAAGTATCTGCATTTCCTCACAACTTTAAGAAAAATAAACTATAAATAAGAAAAATAACTAAAACTTTTGAAAAGGTACAATTTGTAGAGCATAAGAACTCAGAGTACCTTAGCAAATGATTTAAGCTACTTCAGTCTCCTTCTGTAAAATTAACACAGGTTATCAGATTTGGATCTTCTGAATTGATCCCGTTCTTATATTTTCCCCTCCTATTTCTAATTTCTTATACTGCTTGCTCTATTTTCTGAGATATTTTCTCAACAATTTTCTCAAGATGTATTGACTTCTTATTTTATTTACAACACGTCTTCAACTCTTTATGTGTTCAAAATGTTATTTTTAAATACCACGTTGTTCTTGTTTCATGGATATAATATATTTTCTCTTTGAGGATATAATCTTTTTTAAAAAATGTTTTCTTCTTTCTGCAAAGTTTATTTTCTGCTTTTTTTCTGCCTGGTGTTTTGTTCACTTTGTTTTATATTTCTCATGTACCATGACCCTTGACTGTCTGAATACATTATACAGCTGTGGGCACATAGGTAGGGTTTTTCAACCGTAGGAAACACTGTTACGTGATTTGCTTCATCTGTTTTATTAGGAAATCTCCAGTGTTAATTTCTTCCCTCTCTTGAGTAGGTCAGATTCCCAAGAGAAAACCTTTACAGTCTCTTCCAAGCATTTGGGAAACTGAATGGGAAAAGACAGCTGGCTGTGTCAATACTTAATATGTAAACTGTTCTATATTCTCCTTATGTTTATTATGAGTTTCTACTGTCAACCTGATGTCCCCCAATCCAGAGACTCACAGTCCTTGTTCACAATAAATACATTTTCAGTCTTTTGCTAGGATGAGGTAGGGTCAGTCTCTTGACTCTTTGAAGTGGAGGAGGCACTTTGGGGCTCAGCTTCTTCTTAAAACAGTTTCAATGAAACCTCCTGATTTTAGCCTTATTTTAACCACCATTTCTACAGCTACCACCAATTCCTAAACCCTTAGGAAGTTCTGAGTTGTGGGTTGTTTCTTGTCTTCCAATTGCTGGCTTAGAATTCAGCTGAGTTGTGACTCTTAAGTCAGTTATCATATATTCATCTGTGTTCTGGCTCCCATTAATTTATTACTGTTGTCTTCTCTCTCTTGTTCTTGTGGCTCTATGGCAGATGTAAATGTATGTGTTCGGTTGGTCATCATTATCCAGAACAGTGACTTCTTTTTAACTTAAATTCATTGTAATATTCATGTGTTTTCTGATGTATTTATTTCCTCCCATTGCTCCTGCTGTCCCTCTTTCTCCTCAATTTAGCCATATGCTTAAATGTTAAACCTCATTCATGATGCTCACATAATGTTCTGAATGACAGTTTCAGATTCTGGTGTGACTGTCGAAAGAAACCATATGTGTGTCTGCATGCGCACATGCAATGGTTAAATTAAACCCCTAGTTTATTTGGGCAAGAAACATAGAATCTTCTCAGAAATAAGGTGGCTGCCTTTCCATCACCTACTCCAACATCTCTTGGAAGCATCCAGTGACATTAAACGTGCACAGTTGGGTTTTGTTTTTGTTTTGCTGATATAAGAAATTCATTTTTAACTATGCCATTGAGGAAGCATTTACACAAATAATGTATACCCTTAGAAAAAATATTTAGAGTTATCCTGGACCATTAGAGGCAATTCTAGAAGGCAGATGAGTAAGTGATTATTTAGTTAAACTCAACATCAGCAAGCTCCCATGCTCATTTAAAGGATAGACAAAATGAGTGCTCAAATGCCCCTGAACATTCTCTGCATCCATCTTCCCAGCATCCTGGAAAGCCTCTTAGCTTGCCCACAGACTTTAATAGAATGTCCCTTTTTCCACGGTGGCTCTGATCCTATGCTTAGTCAAAACAGAAACAAAGATCTGAGTATCACATGTTCTCACTCATATAATGGACTTTGAACATCCAATGTAATACTATAAGAAAATGACTGACGGTACTGGGAAACTATGGGGTGGGGAGGGAGATGGGATTAACAGTAGCAAATATCAGTCTGGGGACGGGGAAACACCTCTTATCAACAGGGTGCCTGAATGAAACGTAATTGTATACCTAACCCTTAACTGTACCCCACAAAACCATAATAAAAAATATTTTTTTAAAAAAGATCATCTAGTATTAAATTTTAAAACAATCTCCCAAACGTGTGACTTTAGTGTTGATGGAATATAGCAATGTTAACATCAAAATGAATCTTGCTATAGAAGCCATTTATTGCTTTTGCAACCATTAATATTATTTATGGGATCACACTTTTTTAGTCTTAAGCAGTTATTGATCTTTGTCAGTGATATAGAAGCTTTCAATGTTAAAGAGTCTATCTTTGCACTTCACATACTGCCAAGTAGTTTTATGTAATGGAGCACAGTAGGATGCTGTTTAGTAAGGACTAGTCTAGTTAAGAGATGCTTCAAAGAATGTTATAAGATGCTCAAGACCTTCATATGGTCTTATGGAGAGTGCTGCAAGGATCATAGTGATTGGTACAGTCTCCTTGCAGAGAATACTTTAAAAACATCTAAATAGCAAATATACATAAGTTCAAAAAGACTTACAATTAGAAAAGAATAACTTTTTTTCTATTTCTGTAAAGTATTGTCACTGCTATTTGGATAGAGGTTGGATTGAATTTGTAGCTCGCTTTGGACATTTTGACAATAATTCTTCCAACCCACAAGTGTGGAATACCTTTCCATTTATTTGTGTCTTCCTCAGTTTCTTTCATCAGTGTCTTATGGTTTTCATTATAGAAGTCTTTCACCTCCTTGGTATATTTATTCCTAGGTATTTTATTTATTTATTTTTTTTGAGTTGGAGTCTCACTCTGTCTCCCAGACTGGAGTGCAGTGGCCGCTCCCGGCCACTGCAGCCTCGACCTGCTGGGCTCCGGCGATCCTTCCGCCTCAGCCTTCCGAGTAGCTGGAACTACAGGCGTGCGCTACCACATCCGACTGATTTTTTGATTTATTGTAGAGATGAGGTCTCGCTGCCCAGGCGGGTCTCGAACCTGCGGGCTCAGGCAATCCACTCACCTCAGCCTCCCAAAGGCGCGGGATTACACCGGCTGGTATTTTATTTTTTTAGAGCTAATGTAAATGGAAATGTTTTCTTTATTTCTTTTTCAGATAGTTAACTACTAGTGTATAGAAATGCTACTACTTTTTGCAAATTTACTCCATTCCTTTATTAGTTCTAACCGTTTTTTGGTGTTTTTAGATGTTTTTAATGTATCAGGTCATGACATTTGCAAGCAGGAGCATTTTAACTTCCTCCTTTCTAATTTGGATGACTTTTATTTCTTTCTCTTGCCTAATTTCTCTAGCTATGGCTTTCGGTACTTGTTAAATATAGGTGGTGAAAGTGGCAATCCGTATTTTGTTTCAGGTCTTAGAACTTTTCTTTTAGCTATGGGTTTGTCATATATGTTCTGTATTGTGTTGAGAGCTTTTATTATAAAGAGATGTCAAATTTTGTCAAATACTTTTTCTGCATCTATTGAAATGATCATATAGCTTTTGTCATAAGTACCATAAAAGATGCCAAATAGCAATCTTGAGCAAAAAAAAGAAAGGAAGAACAAAGCCGGAGGTATCACACTATCTGACTATAAAATATACTATAAAGCTGTAATAATCAAAACAAGATGGTACCAGCATAAAAACAGACACAGAGACCAATGGAACAGAGAGCCCAGAAATAAATCCACAAATTTACAGCCAACTGATATTTGACAAAGGTATCAAGAGCACACATTGGAGAAAGGACAATCTTTTCAATAAATGATGTTGAAAAAACTGGATATTCACAAGCAGAAGAATGAAATTAGGTATTTATCTCTTACCATATACAGAAATCAACTCAAAATGGTTCAATGGTTTAACTGTAAAACCCAAAACTATGAAACTACTAGAAGAAAATGTGGGGGAACTGCTCAAAAGTATTGATGTTCCCCTAAAAACAAAAATAGAACTATCATATGAGTTCTGTTCTGAGAGCTGGCTCATAAGTCTAATTTGTTTGTAAGTCCAACAAAGTTAGCCTACGTACCCAGTAACACAGACGACTGTATAGTACTGTACAGTAATAGGTTTATACTTTTTGCACAAATAATACATAAAAAACAAACAGTACTATAACGTGCACAAAAGCACAACCACTTTTGGGGATGCATGCATGTGACAATGTATTCTAGATACATGAACTAACTTACATGACTGGACATATGAATGCACATTTGCATCTTTGAAAGTTCTCAACTTAAAGATTTATATGTAGGGGACCTACTGTACTAAGTATATAGCCAAAGGAAATAAAATCAGTATATATATTGAAAAGACATTTGCACTCACATGTTTATTACAGCACTGTTCACACTAGCCAAGACAGGGAATCAACCTAAGTGTCCAGCAACTAATAAGTGAATAAAGAAAATGTGATGTATATACACGGTGGAATATTATTCAGCCATGAGAAAGAGGAAATCCTGTCATTTGTGACAATGTGGATGAATTGGAAGGGCATTGTGTAAGTGAAATAAACAAGTCACAGAAAGATACCGCATGATCTCACTCATATGTGAAATCTAAAAAAGCTGATCTCACAGGAGAAAGTAGAATGGTGGTTACCAGGGACTTGGGTGGTTTTGGGGGAGGGGAAGATGTTGGTCAAAGAATATACAATCACAATTAGGAGTAAAAATTCATACAGAATAGGCAAACATATAGAAACAAGCTAGACAAGTGATTGCTTGGGGCTGGGGAAGGAGAGGATAGAAGAGGTTGGAGGAAAATGGGGAAAGACTATTGATGATTAGGGAGTTTCTTTATTGGATGATCAAAATGTTCTAAAGCTGATCCAGGTGATGGTCATACTAGGAACCATCGGATTGTACAGTTTAAATAGGTGAATTGTGTGATATGTGAATTATATCTCAATAAAGCTGTTTTGAAAATGAGACTAGAGAGAGTGTGTCATTAAGGTATAAATAGCTAAATAATTTATACTTACTCATAAAATAAAGAACTATAATAAGTGTGATCAAAAGAAGTAAGCTAAATATTCTCTATTTTTAAAAATTTGCCACTTCATGGTGGGAAACTATGGGGGGGAGGGGAAAGGGGATGGGACTAATGGTAGTAAACATCTGTCTGGGGATGGGGAGACACCTGTTATCAACAGGGGGCCTGAAAGAAGCATATTTGTATGCTTAACCCTTAACTGTACCCCACAATATCATAATAAAAAATATTGAATTAAAAAAAATTTGCCACTTCAAATTGCTGTATAAAGAAAGTCTTGGCTGGGTTGGGTGGCTCAGCCTGTAATCCCATCACTTTGGGAGACTGAGGCGAGTGGATTGCCTGAGCCGGCAGGTTTGAGAACAGCTCGGGCAACTTGGCGAGACCTCATCACTACAATAAAATAAAAAATTAGCCAGGTGTGGTAGCACGCCTGTAGTTTCAGCTACTTGAGGCGGAATGATTGCCAGAGCCCAGAAGGTCGACGCTGGGGTGGTTGTGACTGTGCCACTGCACTCCAGCCTGGGCGACAGAGTGAGACGCCAACTCAAAAAAAGAAAAAAATATGTATGTATGTATATATATATATATATATATATATATATATATATATATTCTCTTTGATACAGAGATGATAAACCCAGAAATTTTTGCCCCAGTAGAGCTTGGTGAACCATAGCCATTGTGAAGGCATATACCAAGGAGGATTTTGCCCATGAATCAAGGAGGGTTGAGCTCACATGCCCCAAATTTTATTCCTTGCCTTGAAATTCCCTTTAACAAGTTTACATGTCCTGCATGTTTGGCAGTTGAGTCAAAGTTAAATAATCAACAGCATTATGAGTTCCTGAGGTATTTAGTCCTTTTGGTGGATTGGAGTTTTCTCATTTGAACTCTCAGCTCAGATGCAAGAAGTGTAGTCTGATCTATGCTCTCATATTAAGGAATAAGCAAAGTTCATTTCCATGTTGTCCTTTACTACAGGATGGCTGTTAAGTTAATAGAATTCTTTCTTTAACAACTAGTATTATATGTTTTAGGAGTCTGAATCAGAAGCATAGGAAAACACTCTCAAGTCCATGTTTTTCAAGCTTTTTTTTAAAAGAGAACAAACCTACACTCAAGTTTCAAGATGACATTTTTGAACAAACTGCACAATTACATTTTCTGCTACTCTGTAAGAGAATTTTCGGTAGCTTGTTATGTCTGTTATGTGGTTTACATGACCTTTGGTCAAAGTTACCATTTGGGCTTATGCTTGATTTCCTATAGAAATATCCTTACCCACCCCCTTCCAGTGACTGAGTCTACACAGGACCTATGATTCATCTGTATTCACATTTTAATTCATTCCAAGACTAAATGTAGAACTGAAGAAAAAAAATTTTTATTATAAAGATGTGGGGTACACTTCAGGGTTAGGTATACAAACATTGATCATGCAGGTACCCTTGTTGATGAGGTATGGCCCTCCCTCCCCTAGCAGTTTCTCTCAACTGCCAATCCCACCCCACCTCTCCTGACAGTTTCCCATTACTGCCAAACACTTTCTTATAGTATTATAATTGTTCAAGGTCCGCTTATGAGTGAGAACATATG